>NC_133617.1:191455316-191755316 GCF_048593235.1 Sminthopsis crassicaudata
ATTGTTGAATTCACAATTTGCTAGCTATTGACTTGAAGTGAATCCTGAAGGTCCATTACACATTACATTAATAGGATTGGATGGTTTTTACCACTGATGTCTAAGTTATCCCTTTGAAATGACTTTTTCTTCTTCTTCTCTTTTTTTTTAAGAAAATACAAAAAGATGGTTGAGAATGAATTGAGATGAATTCAATCTTATAATTAACTCATGAGATTCATTCATGGAGGTAGCTAGGTAGTGCAGTGGACAGAGCACTAAGCCTAAAGTCAGGAAGTACTGAATTAAAATCTGGCCTCAGACATTTGCTAACTGTTTGACTCTGGGGAAGTCTCATAAGCTCAGTCCCCTCAACTGTAAAATGAGTAATAATAATATCACCCACTTTCTAGGATTATCATGAGGATCATGTAAAGCACTTTGCTCTATGCCTGGATCTGTACTTAATAAATGTTTGTTTCCTTCCTTCCGTTTTTCTTTCTTCAGCTTGTTCATCTCTGTATCTAAATGGTAAGTTATTGGTTGCTTTTTTATGTTAAAAGGAAATAGGCTTCTCATATGAATTCCACTTGGAATTCATGTGTAAAGCTCAATCAAGGTTGCCTCTCATCCTACCATTGCCAAGTTTCCACAATAGCCACTGGAGAGAGGCTTTATAAAAAGCCTGCACCCAAGGTGACCATCTTAATTGTAATTCAAAACAGAGGATGGATCTGAATCATTGATATGTAGCACTGAACAGACATAAGGAGAGACTATTAAGTTGAGAGGGTGTTTAATAGAAAGAAGTATCTCTCCAGTGACTCTTTACAATGTTGTTCTGCATTTACTTTTGAGATGGAAGCAAAGAATGCAAAAGACATTCAAGTGGAATTTATAGGGTGATCATTTCATTAAATAGAATGTGAAAACAATCTATATCTGATTTGCAAATGATCTTGGGGTCCCTGACACTTGAAATGGGGGGTCATCATAAGATTAGTAGTATATTTAGATTTAATAGTAGTTACTAATATATATATATATATACATATGCATATGTATATATATATATATACATATACAGAGAGAGACAGAGAGAGAGAGTAAGGTTTAAGTTATTCTAAATATTTCCAATTTGTCCAAAATGCTATTATTTTCAATGACAAGCTTGGAGTCATACACTTCAGAATGCCCAAGAATGTATACTGTTTGGTCATGCTCATGAATATAATGACAATGATATCAATTATGGGATTTAATATAGGAGTATTATATGCTTCCCACACACATATAAATGCTTAGACCTTTGAGAAGACTTGTTAAGTACTTTGCTTCAAAATTACTCAGCATTAGTGAATTTCATCGTATGATTGTATGTATTCCAAAAGTTCATCTATAAGTTATGTGTGGGATGGGTGCTAGACCTTCTTTCCCAAATTAACTAATCAGAAACAACTTCAGGTACAAAGAGAAAGTATTTATTTAATCCTTGCAGAGAGAGGCCCAGACCCACACCTGGGAGCCATCCCAACTTCTGCCATCTCCTGGAACCTAGCCAGCTTCCACCTTGTCCAGGATTTAAAAGGCAAAAGACCTGAGCCTTTTCATTGGATAGACTCAAAGGACATAACCATTCTTGACCAAAATTGTCTGCTTCCTGTGGATCACATCACTTGAGGGTATGGCCTTTAGAGACCACCCGACTCCCTGTAACTCAGGGTTCAAGACTTGGAATAGGGATCATGTGACTTCCTAAAATCTGAGGCCCAAGACCTCATTTCCTGCTTTGCGTATAGGGATCATGTGGCTTAGTCTCAATACTGAGAAAGCTTCATCCAATCAGTCCCATTCAGTTACATAGATGTTTGGAACTCTGAACTCATTTCTCAAAGAAATAGTTTATGCATAATACTTAGGTCCCTAAATTATCCCTCAAAAGCACAGATAACTCATATTATGTTGATGTTCAGTTGTGCTCTATTCTTTGAGACCCCATTTGGGGTTTTATTTGTAAGAATACTGAAGTGGTTTGCTATTTCTTTCTCTAGTTCATTTGAGAGATGAGAAGATTAAGGCAAACAGGATTCAGTGATGGTCATGTTCATTAGCATTGTTCAGATGACAAAAATATAACTTCTGATTAGTTATCAGTGGCTAAGGTAACCTCAAGATTAATAATTGGTTTGGAGGTACCTCTTGGTGCCTCCTAAGAAATCATTTTCGATGATTAGTGTTGTCCCTAAAATGAATTGGTTGTCTTGGTCTCTTGGGAGAATGGATTCTTATTAGAAATGTAATCTCTTGCCATGGCTTATAAAATAATATTTCATCAAAGACTCTAGGCGTTTTTAGACTTTTTCTTTCTTCCTTGAGAGGCACATGATCATTTTGATATATGGGCAGATGAAAACTGCTTGTCCTCATTGTTGTTCAAATGGAGAGTAATTTACTATTTGTCACCTTTGATCTTTCTTTTTCCTCTGAGTTAAAGACATGAGACATGGCCCAAGAGATGGTACCTTTTGGCGCAATGATGGAGTATCCTAAAAAACTGTATATACTTTCCCATGTGATCCAAGAGGGGAGTTCATGAGCTTTTGATTCCTAAATAAATAACAATAAAATATTCTTGGGCAGAATTAGCCTTAGGAGTTGCCTAAAAAGGAACCCTAAATTTGAATGTTCATGGAATCAGTCTTCTATCCAGAGATGTGAGAGTTCCTGAGCAATGTCTCTTTTCAAGAGAAGAGATTAATCTATATAACCCATTGTGTCTGACTTAGGGCTTTTGCTACCATGCAAGAAGCATGTGTAGCAGTGATCTGTAGCAGTGATCATAATAGTTTGTTGTTTTGTTATTTTGATTGAGTACAGTGTGGTGGGCAAGTTGGAGAAGCTTTCTGAGCCAAAATAAAAGTAGCTATTTTGAATAGGGGGCTTAGTCATCAGAGGCATGGAGGAAACAAAAAAGAGGGGAGAATTTTCTGGAGGACTTGAATGTCCCTCTCAAAAGAGTCAGTGGAGTTACTCTGGGAAAAACACTAGGAATGAGTGGCTCTAGGGAGCGTCTCTTTATACTGGGTGGGTTAGTAGTAGGTTTCATGGAGCTGGATGAAGACTTGTGGCTAGAAGTAAGGAAAGCTTAATGAATCTTTTTTTGCACAATCATATCTCAGCTAATGGGTTTTGTTCTGTTGCTTCCAAAGATAGGAGAATACCTGGGAGTAGGAGTAGGAGTAGGAGGTCAAGTGGATTAGGGGAAGGAGTCACTGGGACCACTATAGGAACTTTTTCTATCTTTCATTTAAGATATTTTCTACTTCCCACCATGTCCAGAACATGGATTTTATTATTGCCATGAATTATTTGGACAGTATAGATATAAAGGTAAAGAGATTGCCTGTCTTTTAAACTCAAATTGTGTTTCCATTGATGAAAGCCATAAGGTGGTAGTATAAGTCTGGGAAAGGAAGGCAGTATAAGAGCCCATTAGAAAGTGAAACTCATAGAACTGGAGAATAATTTTATTGTTTATGGACTATTCTAAGCACTTTTATGTGCTTTTTTTCAAATAGATTCCTGTAGGTTCTTTGAACCTCTTTTTTTTTTTTTTTTTTTTTTTTTTTTTTTTTTTTTTTTTTTTTGAGGAGTAAAGATTGTTTCTTATCTAGTAACAAAGTAATTTTCATAGAAGCATTGGGAATCGTATTCTCAATATCTCTGGAAATCTATATGCAAGCTGAATACAAGCTATATTTGATAATTTTTCTGAATAAATTCAGAATGAGAATATAATGAATCAAAAACATGATGGTGATCTCTTGAGTCAGATAGATGGTAATCTTTAGTGTCATTTTATTCTCAAGATTCTGCCTAATCTCAGGATTGCATCCATGGATGACAGCAACAATGATAATGAAAAGAACTTTGAAGGCAGAGATGGTTGCTGAGATTTTTACAGAAGGAAAGTCTGCCATGCCAGGAAGAACAGGAAGTATGCCTACTCTCCCTGTCCCATTATACTAGGGATCGCCCAACATGAAAAGGATTTAATATAATCAGGAGAAAGCTAGGTTTCAATGAACTTCAGAAGATAAAAAGAACTTGAAAGGAAGCATTCTTAAATAGTCCTTAAAAATTCTTTAGGATCATTGTTAACAGTAGAGGTAGCTTACACAAAGGAATGGCAGAAGATAGAGGAGAATAGGAATCTAGGACTGCAGCTAAATTTACTTGAAATGAACACATGAGGCGAGGTAGCAGGAGAAGTTCAGCTATGCAGAAGGTGATCTTGAATCATGAATTAGAGGAATTTGCTAAACATACATACAGCTACTACCAAGTTTTGAATAGCTAAATCAGCTCCAAGATTCCACTTAGGATGGTGTTGGAAGTCTTCTACAGACTCTGCAAGGTCTTTCAGTTGTGTGGGAGAGGGTGTAGATAATTTTTCTGACAGGAAATAAACTAGTATAATAATTACTGTTAAGTATTTATTGAGTATTTGTGTAAAGCACTATACTAAGGAGATAGGGAGACCAAGGAATATATTGTCAGACAAAGATTCTGCCCTAAAAGAGTTTACCAAGATGTTTGGTGAGACCAAAGATGGATGTTGCACTAATCCTGGACATCCCATGTAGTCTACTAGACCAGGCAGTGTGATAAGAACAATTCATCCCAGTGAGAATGCAGCTAAAGAGAGCAAAACAACAACCATGGGGTTCTGGCTAGGGAGGAAGCCCAAGGCGAGATTAAAAAAAAAAGTTTGGTCTCTCAAGTGATTGGCACTCAGGCAGAAGTAAGGAGAATTAGGAAAAAAGAGAAAGGAAGTGCCCTATTCTAGATGTCGGCAAAGAACAGATTGCCTTTGCTATGCCTATACTAATTGCATCATCAAAAATAATCACTATGGAGAACAATATTTCTTTGGGAAAGTACATTCAGGATGCCAAATTGGGATTCTAAGAACACAATATTATTCCACTATCGTGAGACTGGAGACTATCTCTGTGCCATCTTCTAGCCAGTGGAAATAGGCACTCTTTTAGCTCCATGATGGTAGTTACAGTGACCTGGGAACAATGATTCCAACAACATTCAGGCAGGGGTGTCTTAGAAGGAGTAAAAGGATGGAGATTTCAGGGAACTGAGTGAAGAGCTTTTGGGGACATTGTAATCCTCTAACATCTCTTTTCCAGCCAATTCCTAGTTATCCACAAAGTTTTCTTCTCTTCTTTTCTCCCCTCCCCCCATACTAGGAAATAACCAATTTGCTTCTCTTTCTGCAATCATAGTTTATTGTTTCCAACCTTGATCTCTCTCTTTCCAGATCTTCTGTGAAAGAATTCAGTTTCACAACTTCTCTCCAATACTTCCATCCCTAGAGAAAGGACTTTGTGATTTCCTTTTTCCTTTTCTAAGAAATCTATGGGGTTTATGTCAGGTATCATTAAGTATCTGAAAGTTTCATGGTAGAGAAAAAGAATTGGACTTGTTATGCTTGGCCTAAGAGGACAAAACTGTGGTCAGTGTGTTTAAATTATAGAGGCAAGTTTGGGCTAGCTATGAGGAAAAATTTATTAACGATGAGAGCTGTCCAAAAGGCTACCATAGAAGATAGTAAGTTCCTTTTCATTGGAGGTCTTCAAACATAGGCCGAACAACCTTGGGGATCTACTAGAATGATTCCTTTTTTTAAAGCACAGTTTGGACCAAATGACTGTTATCGTACCTTCCAATCTGAAATTCTATGAGCCCCATTTTTTTCTTGTTCTTTTAAAAATATGTAGTAATCATATCTATTTTAGTATTTTTACTTAATGTAGCTTTGGGATAATTTACTATGGAGAAAATTTACAACAAATCCTAATTAGCTCTCCTTTCCCCATGCAGTACTAAATAAATATGAGAAGGAAATATGTTATATTATATACTTAATGTGGTCTATTTATTACTAGAGTTGCTCTGCTTTCTTTTCTTTTTTTTTTTTTTTTTTTCCAAATTACTAAGTACTTTTCTATATAAATCACTCTCCTCTCCCAAACCAAATATTCATTGCTATTTCCCTTTTTCTTGTTAGGTAGCTTTCATTTAACTCGGCTCTATTTTTACATCTTTATTGGCTATGCATTTCATTGAACATGGAATAAATTAAAGTTCTTTATTTTTCTTTAACTTAATAATCAGAGAGTTGATTTTGTTAGTATGGGCAATCCCTTTGCTCTTTAGAAGTTTTTGCAGCTGAAACATTCATCACTCTGATGAAGGATTTCTCTGAATTTAGGTAGGCTGGTCCTCAAATGGCAGAGATACAGTATGTCATTGTACATTTATCTAATGCCATTCCAATTTAGTAGGACCTGCCTAAATTTGTGCTGGCACAATCAAGGTTATGTTTGCACTACAATAAGGTATTGGTGTTTATTATCTGTTTAAAACATTGCATATATTGTATATAGGCATAATATTGATTTCACATGCTTTATATAAGACTAAAAAAATCTGTTTAGTAAATACTTGATCTCCTTCCCAAAGAGAGAGATATGACAGCCAAAGGCAACACCAGTTTATAATATAAACTTGTTTGTAAAATGCTACAAAGAATGCTGGAAGATTTTGAGCAGTATTTTCTCATAAAAAAGGAAGAATCACTGAAGGGAAAAACAAGTTTATAGAAAACTTGCTGAGAGACTCAATTAAGCAAAGTCAATCCTTTACATTTAAAGATGAAACTGGGAGGAAGACCACAAACATAAAAAATAAAAAAGATTTATAAAGATTTTTATAGTAAATTCTTTTTATCATCAAGAACAATGAAGAGCTATCATATTTGTATTATTAAATAAAAGGTTGCATAAGATTTATGGAGCTAACTGGGTCCTTCTAATTCATTCATAAAACAAATATCTCTTAAGTCCATCTTAAGTATAAGACTCTCTGATGAATGAGGTAAACATACAAAGATAATCAAGGCAATATCTCTGCCTCCATGGAGATCACAGTCTTAGAAAGGCTTCTAGAATAAATGGAAATGTCAGTAAAGATAAGAAAAGCAGTTGGATGAACTAGACCCAGAAATGAATAGGTCACTTGGCTTGCCTTTAGGAAGCTGCAAGTTCTTTTGTAACCCCAAATTTTTCTCTTAAACAAAAGATTTTAATAAAAGTATTAGATATTCAATAGAAATACTAAACATATTTTAACAAAAATATTCTTCCAGTAATATCATACATCTAAGAATCATGGAAGGCCAATAGAAGGCTCCTTTGTGGGTGTGATAAAGCTCTAACATATTACAAATTCAGAATTACACAGAAGAAGAAACATGATAAATGTCAAGAAAGAAGCGTATGAATGGGAGGAAAGATGGTTCTTTTTTTTGGTAGCAAAGGACAGGAGAGAAAATAAATGTACATCAATTGGTCATGCTAAAGCAAATTATGTTACAAAAATATAATATAATATTATTATGTCATAAAATGATCCTCCCCCAAAAAAATCATAGCAGTATGGAAAAATTTGAATGTACTAATATAGAGAGTTGTAGGATGAAATAAGTAGAACTAGGAAAACACAGAATACAATGATGAGAGTTATATAATGGGGAAAAACCAGTACAATGAAACTGAACTCAATAATTAATCAAGCTTTCCCTGGAGCAGAATTGAGAAAGCATATGTCTCTATTTCTTTACAGAAGGGGACAGAGGGGGGACTATGGATGTGGGATATTTTTTATATTTTTGTACTTGGATGACATGTTGATGGCAGTTTTGCTAAACTGCTTTTTTTTTCCTCCTTTAAGATCTTGATTACAAAGGATGGTCCACTGGATATGAGAAGGTAGAGGAAAATATTAAAAAATGAAGGTAACATAAAAACTAAAGGTCACTATGTTTTTAAAAAGATAGTTCAGTCACAAGGAAAGAGCAAGAGATAACTCCACTAGTATCTATCCTAAAGAGGACCACATTGGGTAGCCTCTATGGCAGACATATGGGAAGGCATTGAAAAGAGTTACACCTGAAACTTTCATTAGTCATGCCTACTCATTAGTTAAATAGATAAATGGGTTATAATTTTCATTCATGAAGGGAATGCTTCCATTGATGAAATCACACTGACACTAGTTACATATTTATATACATACATATACATATGAATATATATAGTAACATATATAGAATATATAACATATAAACTAACTGTAACATAAATCCTTCTAATACTATTATATGCATTGATATATGCTTGAGCAGGAACAGCTACTTTGAAGTCTTAAAGACTTTCCTTTAATATTTCAATGAAAGGGCTTTTTTAAAGTTCCCTCTAACAGAAAAAAATATCCCCTAAAATTACCTTTGATAAATTTTTTTCCTGGTGGGTGAAGAAGTTACAATCAATTGAAGATCTCTATTAATAAAGCATGTATCTAGATGAACATATGAAATGGTAGGCTGCATCTAATTTCTCTTTAAGCATATTCATTTCCACTCCTGGTATGCAGAAGGCTTCCTTAGGCTTGTCCCTCCATTCCTTTACTTTACTTTGCTTCCTTTCTTTTAATGCCCTAAATGGCACGTCTTGACTGGTAGTTGGTAAGAGGGATGAATTCCAATTTTGATTTTCCTGAGAGGAAAAAACTTCACTTCTGATTTTCCTGGTCCCCCATAAAATGTCTCTGAATAATTTTCCCCCAAAAACTCTTCCTTCCTCCTAACTTTGCCTTTTCTATTGAGGACACCACCATCCAGCCCTTTCCACTCTCCCAGCACTGTTATCAGTGGTCAAATCTATCTTAATAATATCTTATCCCTTTCTTTCTACTCACATGGCCACCATCCTAATTCAGACTCACATCATTTCTCATTGGTACTATTGTAATTGCCTCCTAATTATTCTCCTTCTCATCACTCCTCTCCAACTCATCTTTCCCATGACTCCTCAGATGATATTACTAAATCTCTTCCATTTAAGTCCAATAGCACCTGTGGTCTGTCTTCTGTTGCATTGCCATAATTTGGATTTATCCTCATCACAAGTATTCCTGATTGTGGCTTTGACTATATTTTAAAATTTCTACAGGAAATTGCATTGGATCTTGTAGAGAATTACTATATTTGATCTTTATCATTCATATGATCAGTCTAGCCCAATTGTAGAGTAAATGAAATAGAGTATAATGATTTATTGGACCATGAAAAAACAGCCACCCGTTTTTTAGTGTCATGTCCTAGGTAGTTGCTTGGGTGCCCTCTAGAGGCTATGTAATTAAATGCCAAGAATTCTGACCACAGGATTATAAATTTAAAAAGCAGAAGGGTACTTCCAACTCAAGTCAAACCACCTCATTTAACAGAAGAGGAAACTAAAGGCCAGAGAAATTACGTTAAGTGACTTACTCAATTACAAAGTTAGAAGCAGAGCTAGCATTAAAACCCAGATTCACTGACTCTAAACCCATTTGTCTTCCCACAATGCCTTAAGGACAAAAAACAAAACAATCAACTCTTCCCCTTCCCCATCCCCACCCCCATTGTCTTGGGAAGAAAAAAGAAATTTTTAATTTTAATTCTTTAATTTTTGCATAGCAAGTGATAATTCATATTTCCATCTTCTTTGTAGTAGAGAGATTTGCTTGATCAATTGTAGTTAATCTAGGGGGAAAAAATCATATATTTTGATGAATTTCTACATGTGCCTAAAACTTCCGGTATCATTAGGAAGATAAGTGGCATTTTTGTTAACAATCTTAGCAGATTGGCTAGAATGATAGGGAAAGATAATGCACAATGTTGGAGGGGATGTGGGAAAACAGGGACACTGATACATTGTTGGTGGAATTGTGAATACATCCAGCCATTCTGGAGAGCAATTTGGAACTATGCTTAAAAAGCTGTCAAACTGTGCAGTTTATATCCCAAAGAGATCTTAAAGAAGGGAAAGGGACTGTATGTGCAAGAATGTTTGTGGCAGCCCTCTTTGTAGTGGCCAGAAACTAGAAACTAAGTGGATGCCCATCAATTGGAGAATGGCTGAATAAATTGTGGTATATGAATGTTATGGAATATTATTGCTCTGTAAGAAATGACCAACAGGATGATTTCAGAAAGGCCTGGAGAGACTTACATGAACTGATGCTGAGTGAAATGAGCAGAACCAGGAGATCATTGTACTTCATTGTACTTCAACAATACTATATGATGATCAATTCTGATGGGCATGGCCGTTTTCAACAAGGAGATGAACCAAATCAGTTCCAATAGAGCAGTAATGAACTGAACCAGCTACACCCAGCAAAAGAACTCTGGGAGATGACTATGAACCACTACATAGAATTCCCAATCTCTCTATTTTTGTCTGCCTGCATTTTTTATTTCTTTCACAAGCTAATTGTTCACTATTTCAAAGTCCGATTCTTTTTGTACAGCAAAACAACTGTATGGATATGTATACATACGTTGTATTTAATTTATACTCTAACATATTTAACATGTATCAGTCAACCTGTCATCTGGGAGAACAAAAGGTTTGGTGATTGTCAGTGTTGTAAAATTACCCATGCAGATATCTGGTAAATAAAAACTATTAAGATAAAAAAAAACAAAAACAAAAACAAAAAAAAACCAATCTTAGTAGAATACTTAGAACCTGAGATTGAAGTAACCTGTGTGGTGTAAGTGAAAGAAACACTGAATTTAGAGTTAGATTTGTAGTTGTTCAGTCATTTCAGTCATGTCTGACTCTTTTTGATCCCATTTGCAGTGTTTATGGCAAAGCTTCCAGAACACTTTATTGTTTCCTTTTCCATCTTATTTGACAGATGAAGAAATTGAGGCAAATAGGGTTAGGTGACTTGCCCAGTGTTACACAGCTAGTAAGTGGATAAGGCAATGTTTAAACTCATCAGCTTTCCTGATTCCAAGCCCAGTGCTCTATGCACTGTACCACCTAGCTGCCTGGAATAAGATTACCTGGATTCAAATCCCAGATCTGCTACATGTATATGCCATATAAGCCCTCTCCAAATTTCAAATTTTTAGAGATATTGTGGTACAATGGAAAGAGTACTGGCTGCAGAGTCAGGAAACCCAAACTGAAATTTCACTTTGATCTAGGACAACTTCACTTAATTTCCAGGACTTTGGTTTCCTCAAGTATTAAGGAAGATCCCTTGTAGCTCTAAATTCTATAATCCTACTTTTTAAAGTCCTACTCATTTTAACTCCCAACTTTCTTTTCAGCTTTATTGGATACCATTCTTCCTCCCATGCTCTTTGATCCAGAAAAAAATGGCCTTTTCTCTCTTCTACAAACACAATGGTCCAAGATCCATGTCTATATCCCACACCTCACATGCCTGAAATGCACTATATCTTTCCTTTTCCCTTATGGAGTCTCTCTCTTCCTTTAAGAGGCAACACAAACATCATTTCTGCATAAAGTCATTCTGGATCCCCTCAGTTACTAGTGCCCTCCCTTCTAAACTAAGCACTTAACTACTTTGCATATGCTTGTTTTTATTCATCATATGTTATTCTTATATCTTTACCTTTTGTTCTCTCCTCTATTAGAAAACAAGCTCCTTGTGAGTAGAAATTGTTTCTCTTTTTTGTACTTATATCCCAAAGGCCTAGCAAATGCTTGGAACTTGCTTAGTAAATATTTGTTGACTGATAAGATTACATGTCAAACTATTTATTAAATTTATTAATTTATTTCAATTTGAATTTATTAAATACTTATTAATGAATTGAATTTATTAAATTTATTTGAATTTTTAAAAATTTATGAATTTTTAAAATACTTATTTAGTGTTAGGAGCTGTGCTGATTTTTTATTTTTTTCAACATTTGCTGAGATATCTTTATATGTCTACTCAGTATCTTTTCCTATCTAGTAACATGCCAAAACTCAAGAGACTTGACTACTTCATACAAAAGGCAGTGGGTTTATCTTATGGTATAATGAAATTTTCTGGGCCAATACTAACCATTGAGAGAATTTTAGCAAATCTATTATCAAACCATGATCACAGTACTGCTCCTGACTTTATCTAGGAAGGCTTGCTCAAGTGTGGCCTAATAGTTGACTTGTAGTGCCAAAAAAACTTGCAATATTATTTTTGTAAGCCTGTTTTGGGTTGTAACACTTGGTTTGGGGGTGGAATCACTAGCAAAGGATTATTAAAAGTAATTGTTCTATGTTAATCCAGAAAAAGAACTATGATTAATAGTAGGCAACTACTTAACACTTTAAGTGTTAACATTTAATTAATACTTTAACCTCCTAAAAATATAGCAGTCTGCCCCATGAAGTAGTGAGTCTCCATCACTGGAAATATTTATTCAGAATTTAGATAGCCATGTAACAGATTGTCAGCTAGTTTATGTGATCCATAGAGCAATGGTTTGGAGTCAGGAAGAGCTGAGTTCAAATCTGATATCAGATGCTTATTAACTATTGTAGCCTAGATAAGTCACCACTGCCTCCTGTGAAATGAGAATGATAATAGCACTTATATCCTAGGGTTGTTGTGAAGCTCAAATGAGATAATATTTTTATTTTTTCCAAACACCACCAAAACAAAACACCACTACTTCACAAAAGGGATATGTTCTCTCAGAATTTCAGAGGTGCTAAGTTGTAACTACTTTATTGAGTTTAATAACAGAGAGCCAGAAATAGCTTAAAAATGTGGGGAAAGCTTGGTGTATCTACTCAATATTGTTAGAGAAATATGGATTCATAAGACTTGGTCTCCGTGAAGCCTTTCAAGGCCATGCTTGCCTTACGTGTAAGCAATAAGAATACTTCCTGCCAAAGAAGAAGAAACATCACTACCAACTCTCCCCCTTCCTCCAAAAAAAAAAAAAAAAAAAATGCTGCACACAAATGACTTTATTTTTGACTTTCTCCGCACCTGTAACTGTGTAAAGCTGAGGCAACATCTCAGCTGGAAAATTAACACTTGAACGCTAAATAATAATAATTACTATTTCTGGTTATTTTGAATCCACTGACAAAGACCTTTACAAAATAATTGCACTGATCAATCCCACATGAGGTGCAAGGGAAGATCCCTGAGTTGGTGTGCGATGAGAACATTAGTAGGAATTCTGTAATACTATTCTGATTAGTAAGTGTAATTGTAAGGAATATATCGTGTTAAAATGCCTGACTTAGTGTCTGGTAATAGCAGATGGTTTGCATTAAGAAACAGATGTTTTCCTCAGCCTTCCCTTAGAATAAGGCTTCATAATTTAGCCACACCCACAAACTTAACTGCATCACAGGAGTGAAGGCATATGCTCCTCATATCAAATTTGTATAATTGTGGCTTGAAAGCACTAGGTTGGTAGCAGTGGGCTTAAAAAAGAAATGGCATTTAGGAAAAATGAAGACCTACTACTATTTGTTTAAAAGTATAAGATTTAGCTGTGCTTTAAAAGAAAGCAAAGAAGACTGAATTTCTTTTTTTTTTTTTTTTTTTTTTTTTTTTTTTAAGTGTAGGGCCTTGTTAAGAAGCTTCCTTTTTCCAAATCAGGCAAAAGGGACATGACTTAGATACTTTAACTTTTTTTTAAAGAAAAATCTATTGATTATGATCTTTATTTTTTTCTTTTCATTATTGCTATACCTTTTATATATACTTAATCTAATTAACTTGGTAAAATAAATAAGAAACTTGTATAGCTTCCTGACTATGTAATAAATAAAGAGATCCACTAGATGGCAATCTTTTTCTTTATAGGAACTTTCATGGGCATATTTCTGGAATTATGTGGACCATAACTCAATGAAAAAGATAGGGGAGACCTTGTTTTTTGATAGTATAAAGATATTAAACCACTGTGGCCAGCACCTTCCCTAAGAATTTCTAATGAGCTTATCAGCTTCATGATGCATGCATAGTTGTTCACTTTATTTCTTGAAAGACAAACCTCAATTTCCTTTAAAAAAAAAATGTGGGAAGATTTACCAAAAGTCCCCTAAACTTAATGAATAAAAACTTCCCTTCATTAACAAAGAGCCATGAGACACTGCTCCTTATTGGTGAGGAGGGGGACAATTCTAATTACTATGAGGTATCACTATTGGCTTTTTCCCAGTCCTTGAATCTAAGATATTTTTGATTCATTGGATTTTAGATGACAGCCAAAGGAGAAAGTATCATAGTATCAGTAATCCAAAGCCTCAGCAGATTTACAGGGATTTTATGTTCACATGCACATTAATGGATTTGTGGTCTTACATACTATGATTATTATATACATATTATATCACATTATTTTATATAATTATGTGTTACTTTGTGTATTATGCTATATTGTATTATATACTATGTTATATTTTATTATCCTATATTATACAGGGTATCCCAAAGTCTTCATGAAGTTTCAAACTTTAGTAACTTAAACTTTAACTAAAATTCTTGGGATACCTGTACACCTAATAGAGAAAAGTAGGGGAGAAATTTGTTAGGTGTACATAGTATATACAATTATATTTGGAAACTGAAACACCAGTTTTCAGAAATTCATAGGTAGTTATTTGTTTAGACCTAAAAGTCTAAAATCTGTAAATTCCTAGGGATACATGGAAAAGAGTTGTGTTCTCATTCTCTTGTTTTTCCTAATTCCCTCCATTTTTTGTTCAGCATCCTACCCTTTTTCCTTCCATGTGTCTCCATCCCCTCTTCATCATAATTGCATGTACACATAAAGTATGTATCACATGAATTCAGAAATACATTCTGGAGTGGACAATAAAAAAAACTCTAGATTTGGCTCTTTCATTAGATGGCTTCATTCAACTGGGCTTCAGTTTCTTCATCTTTAAGAGGTAAGTAACAACATACTATCTCCCTCGTGGTTTGACCTGTGATTCAGATGGACCTGGCAACTATAAAGCCCTGAATATTTGTAGACTATTGTTATTTTTCACTATTCTTATCACCAACTCTTGGTCAAAAATTAGCAAGGGAAGTAGAATCATAATACTCCAAGGACTTCTTTACCACCTACTGAAATATTAAAATGGGGATCAGGGTCAGAGAATAAGTGCACCAAATAATTCTTTGATGATTAATGACATCATACTATTTGGTTCTACAATGTTTTAATCCAGCAAGAATTTATACTCTATATTCACATTATATAATAATGGGGTGAGTACCTGTGTGTAGTGGGGTATAGGTATGATAGGAATAATAAAAATGAAACTTATAAGAAAACACAATATTCTTTCAATTTTTATTTTTAAAAAACCCCACAAAATTTATTGAAGAACTCCTTTCAAAGAACAATTGGGACATTTGATTTTTTTTACAACCTTGAAATATCATTTTCACTTCTGAAACAGTTCATTCTAGTAGAAGGTAAGGTTCCTGAAGGCAAGGGCCTATTTGATTTTTGGTTTTGTATCCTCAATGCCTATTACAGATACTTTAAAATGTGTCCTGAATTGAACAAATATATAAATTGCTATTGCAAATTTGCCTTCTTTACTTTGCATTTCTATTTTTTGCCACACTGTGGCACAATTGGTCTTTTTTGGAAGTATGGCTTTGATACAATTTATTTTTCTATATTTACAGCATCTTTTACACTAAAATCACAAAATTCAAACCAGAAAAAAGATTGAGCAAGTGAGCATACTTTTAAGGAGCTGGAATAGATGAATGAGGTATAAAAATGAGCTGAAGTTAGCCCCCTCAAATTGCAAGCATCTGAAGAAAAATGTTCTTTTTCATTTTTGAAAAATGATAATCACTTGGAAGAATGCCTCAAGAGGAGAGAAGAGGTGAGGGAAATTATCCATCTGCTAAGGCAAGCAAGAAGGCTCCTGAGCTGAAGAGTCAGAAATTATGTTTTTGGATGTCATCCTTGGAAAGAGAATAGCCAAAATGATGGTTTGCTAAACCAAAGGGAGGTGAGGAAAAAATAAAATGAAACATGGTGGATGATGCCTAGGAACTCTGCAGATTGGGATGGAGAAGAAAAATGATGAAAGCTTCTGGTATAATTGAAAACAGTGAAGTGGAGAAGGATAAGAAAAGGCTCAAGAGGGTTGAAACAAAGGATTTATTAAAATATGAAGTAAAGGTAGTTATTTTAGAATATAATATTTTTCTTTTCTTTTCTTTTCTTTCTTTCTTTCTTTCTTTTTTTTTTTTTTGAGGCAATTGGGATTAAGTGACTTGCTCAGGATCGCACAGCTAGGAAGTGTTAAGTGTTTGAGATCACATTTGAGCTCAGGTCCTCCTAACTTCAGTGATGGTGCTCTAACCACTGCACCACCTAGCTGCCCTGAACATAAGATTTTTCATTGAGAGAACTTTAGAGATTATCTAACACAAGTCCCTCATATAACAGTATAAGAACTAGGGGTCTGAAAAGGAGAAATGATATTCAATTAGTTTGAGAAAAGGGAAGCTTGTACAATTGAAGCAAGGAAGTAATCTGATAGTCAAAGAACTAAAGTGCTGTGATAAGGTTAATGGTAACTCAAAAGTGTTTTAGGAAGTGATGTGGCAAAAAAAAAAAAAAAAGTTCATGCAGGTGAAAATGTCTTACTTTATAGATCTCTATTAAAGGAAAGCTTATGTCCAGGAGTGTGGCCAGGTACTGTAATTTACTAGTAATTGTAGATGAGGAAAGAAGGCATTTATCTATAGAAGATAACTTTTAGAACTGACACTGATGTTAATTATTAAAAGCAGGAATACTTGTGATGTTCCTGAAAAGTTTTGTATAAATCAAATTCTCATCCTACAATCATGTTTTAAAAGGGCACTATTGGAGCTTGCTACTAAAAGATCTCCTTAAAGGAGTTTTAAATAAAATAATTGAATAATCCTAATTGACTTCTTATGAATAAATCTGTATTTTTCTCATACTGAGTTTGACTAAAATGAGAAGTGACCAGTCTATAACCATATATAATGATGCTATTTATTTTCAAAAGGTGAAAAGTTTGAAAGTGTTTCCTTTTTGTCCTGGAGCACATAAACTGTCCACAATTAGATTATGTAGACAGATGTATGAAAATATGAAGTCTTTTCTAAAAGCAAGCACCCAACAGTATTTATTAAGTACTTACTATGTGCCAGGTTCTGTCTAGAGATAGAAATAAAAGTGAAAGTATAGTACTTGCCCTCAAGAAGCCCCCTTTCTAATGGAGAAGAGAAAATATACAAACAACTCTGAAAGTATTACACACATACACACACACACACAGCAAATGGGAGGTAATCTCAAACAGAAAGCGCTAGCAGTTATAAGGGGGAGAGAGGAGGTATGGAGTTTGGGGGTGTGTGGAAGATTGCATCTGTATCTCAGAGTTAAATTGAAAAAGCAGCAGATGAGACAAGCACCTACCAGCCTTACCATTCTAAGGTCATTTCCCCCCCAGGCACATTGTAAAAGTAAATCATGGCTGGATCTCTGCCTCTAGTGGCAGACTACAAGTCATAGCTGTCCCTAGGCAGCTTTCAATTGCACACCAGACATTTTGGTGAGTGTCCTACTTTTTTTCCTAGCTGCATATTTTACACATTACCTATGTGACATCTTTTTTTTTTTTCCTCCTTGGCTCATTTTGTGCCCCCTTTTTTGGCCTGTTCTTTTTTGTTACCCTGTGGTAATGTGGTAGACAATGTTCCATTCATCTCCCTAAATGGAATTTACTACATATTTAAAGTGGATGTCACTCCTTTTTTTTTTTTTTTTTTTCAGGTCCAATAAAAACTGCCCCACTGGTCCACAAACCTTTTTCTTTCTAAGTCAGACAGCCAAATGGAAAAGTTTCCTCACTGCCAATAGCCTCCATATATACCTATGTCTTCAGAAGTCTAATTTCTTTCTCAAATGAATCTTTGGTCAGAAAATATCGTCCATTTCCTCCTCCTGGACAAAAGAGGAGTGGCAAACATTGTCTTGTTTCATGAATTGTGCTTCAAATATTTGTAAAGTTTTCTGGTTTGGGTTAATTTCATCTATAGATTTCCCATTACAGCCAGTTGATGAGGCTGAGGAGAAAGAGTAGTTCAAACTTTTCAAGCTTGATTAGATTGGTGACAACCACCTTCTAAAGCCTGACGTATCAGAGGACAAGCCAGACACTTGTCAGACACTAAAGGAATAGCAGACAAATATTTGTCTTTACCCATATTAGAATCTGTGTTGTTTTTTTTTTTATACCCATATTAAAGCCACTTATCCCAACAGCTGCAGAGTGTTTTTTAAGCAAAAGACTTACTTTTTTCATTCTAATCCAAGTAGTTCATAGAAAAGTTTAGAATTTTAAAAAATTTCATTCCATAGTTCCTATTTATAGATTTCCAAAGTTAGCAGAATATGCTTGAATCCAGATGTCATAATTTGAATAAAACCAGAATCAGTCCAAAACTTTTTCATCAAAATTTGAACTTATTTACACTTCTTCAGATATATATGTAAATGTATGTATACATACAATGTGTATGTGTGTAATATATACATATATGTTTATACATATGACATATATCTCTGTGGTGTACAATGCTATATGTGTGTATCTTTGTATGTACGAATGTGTATATATAAATAATTATTTTGTTTCGCATGCTTTTATTTCCTTATTCTGGCAAGGCAAAGAAAGTACAACTGCCAAAATACCATGAGAAAAGCTGTTTCTTGGAGATGACTGGCCAGCCAGTAGCAGGAAGTACCAGAAATCTCATGAGAGAATCTGGTTACAGCCAAATTTTTTTAGTCTTTAAAGTCTTGAATAGTTCAGATAAGTGCTGACCAGTGTTCAAGCTTTAAGGTATTTATTGAATCACATTCCCAAGCTTTTTAAATGTAAATTCAGCACAGTATACTCTGTCTTATCACTCTGATAACCTGGAATGTCCTCAAGTTGAGTCGACTTGGCATGTCCCCAGATCTAGAAAAAGGAATTTTAGTCATCTGGTAAGAGATCAAGTCAAGTTAAATCAAAAAGCATTTATTAAGTGATTACTATGTGCCAGATGTTGTGCTAAGTGCCAGGCATATAGTTTTTGTGTTCTTCAGGGACATCAAGATGAGGATACATAGAACAGACATTTCAGAATTACAAAGTTGAAGAGGTAAAAGGATCATTTTTCAGAAATTTTCAGAAATTCAGAAAATTTTCCAGAATGGTAAGTGACTTGACCAAGATCAAGCCAGGAAGCAGAAGAGGTCTAATACTTAGGTCTGCTGTTAATTCAGTGGTCCTTCCATTACTATTCCATACTAACTCTCAAATATCTTCAGGAATAGATAGAGTGACAATTTTAGCAAAGGCAGGACATCAGAAAAGTAACCTTTTTTTTTTTTTTTCTGAGATTATGTGCTTTTACCTTTCTATCTCTTCCCATTCTTCTAGGTTTGGGGTATTAGAAACCCTGAAATCTATTCTCATATCTAAAGACTTGCTACTTTGTTGTCCATGTAAACTCTTGTTTTGTAGTTTTTTCAGAGAATTAATTATCCTATCTTTTCCAGTGGAAATTTTTCTCTCACTCATTATTTTCTTCTCTTTGACCACAGGATGGCAGTCCAAGATTTTATCTTTTACTCTTAAGTGGGTACCATGAGTCTGGTTGAGTGTATGCTATGTGCGTGTGTTAGTATAATTTCACCAGAAATTAGAAACAGTAATACTTTTTTCCAAGTTGAAAACAAAAGTTTGAGCTTTGTCTCTTGAAATAGCTTTCTTTTCATCATTTTAGATTAGAACAAGAAGGTTGCTGCTTACACCCCAAGTTTTGTTGGCGATTTTATCTCCAAATGTTGAAAGTCCACCGAAGTCTGCCCAATTTATCTGATCATTTTTAAACTTTGATTTATAAATGATTTGCTTCAAGGAACTGTTGTATTTTCATCAAAATCCTTTGATCAATCAAATCAAAATATTTTGATGAAATATACTGTATAGCAAATGATCACAGATTTTAACTGTGATCTAACTGATTTCTTTAGATTATCAAAAATGTATAACAGTATGATTAGCTTTAAATAAAATGGTAGAGCTTGTGTTTCAAGTGTTTCAAATCTAACATTTTTATAGTTCTTTGAGGTTTAGAAAGCACTATGCATATGTTAATTCATTTGCTTCTCAAATCAACCTGGAAGTAGGTGCTATTATTCTCCTCATTTTATAGCTTAGAAAACTGAGGCAAGAGAGGTTAAGTATCTTGCTAGAGGTTAAGTCACATAGCTAGTGTGTGAGGTAGGATTTGAACTCATCTGTCCTAACTCCCAGTATTCTACTTTATGCACTATGCCAACTACTTGCCTAATAAGTCCTGTTATGCTACTTTTTTTTTTTTTTTTTTTTTTTTTTTTTTTAAAGCTTAAAGCTACCCAGAGCTTGAAATGTCATGCTCCTCTAGGGTGTTGCCATCATGCTCTTCTTGCTTCTTCCATTCCTCTGTGAAATTTATCTTTTCTCTCTACCACCCGCTTAGGACCAACTTTCCTGCACTTTTCAAGGTCACAAACATTACTCACAATCCAGTTCAGCAAACATGCATAAAATTCTATTTAGTTGCCAGGTGTGATATAAGAACTGCTCCAGTCAAGGCCATTACTTTCTTGAAGCTTTTGGTCCTTTCTCTGCACCCTAGACTATAATTCTATTAGAATTAAAGAAGTAGCACAGTAGAAAAAGCCTTGGGTGAGGACTCAGGTCTTTTGGTTTCCATTGTAGATTCTATTACTAGATGCATGACTTAAAGCAAGTCATCTGAACTTACCAGGATTTCAATTTCTCCACCAGTAAAATGAGGGGAGGAGGAGAGATCACAATTTACACAATGCTCCCTATGATGTGAAGGAAAACAACACTGAAAGATTTCAGAATCCTGACCAATGCAATTATCAGTCAACTTTAGAGGACTGGCAGTCAAGAGAGGTGATATCCTCTAGGTGCAGAATGAGGAACAGTTGTCATAAGAGATATATGTTTTGGTTGATTTTTCTTAATTATATTTCTTTATTACTGGGAAGTATTCTATGGGAGTGGGTGGGGTCATTGGGAAGTAGCATTGATGCAATAAAAACCACAAATAAATATTTATTTAATCAGTTTTTAAAATAAATTTAAAAAAAACAGGAAAAGGTGAGATTAGTTAAGGTCATTTCAGTTCTAACATTCCATTAAAAATGCTATTATTGAAGTTCCTCTTCTTTTCATTACTTATTCAGTAAAATCCCCTAGAATCCTAATAGAGCAAGACTTGGGAATCTGGGGTTCAGCTGTGACTGACAGTGACTCATTCATTGATTTTGGGTGAGTCACAGACCTTACTGTTTCATTTTCTCTATTTTGTAAAGTGGGGATAATAATCCCTGCTCTCTGCATTATCAAAATTCATTGCTGATGTTGTTTAGAAGTACTGAAATAATTTCTTGTAGTTCTTTGACAAAAAAGAGGCATTTAAATTCAAAACATATTTATTTATAAATAGCTTCTTTGATTTTAGCATAAAAGACAAAAGAATCCTATGCTCTTTTGGTGATGTCAAATTAATTAGATTAAGATGGAGTTCCTAGGTATTGATACTAGCAGAGTAATGATATATTCTTATATTTGGATAACAGTTGTATTTTAAAATTTTCTTATTAGCATAATGATCATCCACAAATAAAATCATAAAACAATTATTTTTGTATACAAAGAAGAACAAAAAGAGTGAATGTGTGAAACTACACTCATTTACAGTTTGTTTTGGGGAGGAAAGTATTTAACAAGATAATAAGAAAGAAGCCCTATCTGTGTCCCCCTCTGAACTTTTTTCTTCTATTTTCAAAATATTTTCTTGATATGGTTTTCTTTCTTCAAAAACAAATCACATCTTTACTACTATTCACTAACTTATTCTGCTCCTAAATGGAAGCTCTTCCTTATAGCAAATATAGTTAAGCAAAATAAACCAGTATATTGGCCATATCTGAAAATGCACTTGTATTTTCCCAAATACTTTCACCCACAGTAGAGTGGGTGTGATGGAGGATTACATTGGAAGGCCATTTCTTGAAGCTTACTTTTCTTTAGCTGTCTTAAGTATAGTGGAGAAAATTCTAGCATGTATGTGTTAGTGTGATTTTATTTTCCCTATTTTAAGGAAATTGTTTCTATCTCTTAGCTGGACAGGATTGTATGTAAAAGAGCAGGAGGAATATAAGAAAGCTAAAGAGTAACTGTTTTAGATCACATATGGAAACTACCTTTTCCCCTCATTCCCACAGCAATCTGATGTGAAAATATCTCTTCCAAGTTTCTTCACTTGATTTGTGTCAAAATGATTTGCCCACCTTCTCTTTTTATCTGTTCCCTTCTGTTTTATAGGCATCTTTCTTTTGATTTTCTTTGACTGCTATACTGGCATTCCCTGAACAAGTGAAATGTATAACTATTTCTCTGTAACTCATTATTATTTAAGATTCATTCAGTTCCAACAATGTGCTTTCCATCCGTTTTTTTGAAGGGCCTGGTGCATTTAAAACCTTCCATTAACTCTCCTTACCTAATGTAGCAGCAGATTAACTTAGTTCTTAGAAAACTGAGGAAACTTCTTCTTGAGCTACTTGATACCTGTGAACTCAAGTTCTTCATAGGAAAGGGTTATTATCTTAGAAGCACTGAATTTGGCTTGTGGCATTTCAAACTCTAATTAGTCCTTTTCCTCAAGTTTTTTTTTTTTTTTTTTTTTTTTTTAAGGATGTCATTATTATTATGACAACATTAAGCATTTGATGAGGAAAACAAACATCAGGAAATGATCATCCAAGGCTATCTTCCTATACTATTACTAATATTAATACATTTGATTAAAAACTTATTTTCCAACTTAAATCTTTTCCAAAGATAGTGTTGGAATTCCATTAGTATCAACTTTTATTTCTTTTCTAGGCTATACTTTCCAACTCTACCTGGTCTCTTTTTAGCTTCTCAAAGAATTGACAAAATGGACTTGTCACTTATCCTAAAGAGAAGGATGATAAAAAGCCATCTATTATTTTTGGGTTTTGTCTTTGAGATTGCCAAAATATAGAAACATGCCATGTGTGATGATGATTAATACATGCTATTTGTTGATGATGGTTATGTCTTATATATGGTGATGCCTCAGATGCTTAGAACAGTGCTATATACTAGTGGGAACTCAATAAATATTTGTTAAATGAATGAAGAGCTGCTTGGAATTTTTTCCAAAATCAATTTTTGGGGACAACCTGGCAGCCAAAGAGACAAGGCCCTAACTTTCTAAGATAATGAAACCATTTCAAATTGATTTTTTGAATCCAGGGAAGCAGTTTGGTGAAATGAAGATATTTTAAAAACCCAGGCTCAAGAATCACCTTTGACATCTATAACTCTGGGCAGCCATGTGACATATTGGAGTTTGAAATCAGCTTGAGGTCAGAAAGACCTGAGGTCAAACCCTACATGAGATACAAGTTGTATAACCTTATACTGTCACTTAACCTTTCTTACCCTCAATTTCTTCATCTATAAAATGAGAGGCTTGAACTCAGTGTCAATCACTCCCAGCATATATAATATAACTTATAGCATATTCTTGGGCAGCTAGATGGTCCAGTGAAAATTGTGAAGCTTGCAGTTCAAATCTGATCTTACTAGACACTAGTTGTGTGAACCTGGACAAGTCACTTAACTCAGTTTGCCTTAGTTTCTTTATCAGTCAAATGAGTTGAAGAAGAAAATGGTGAAGCAGTTCAGTATCTTTGCCAAGAAAACACAAAATGGGGTCAAGGAAGAGTTGTACATGACTGATAACCACAAAAACAAAAATAGCATATTTTATAACAATCTCTCAATACTTGAGATTAAGAATCCCAGCTTTTAAAGTGATAAATTGCTGAGCAAATTTGATGTCAATTAGGAAAATTAATCTGTCATGAGGGCTTTATATATGATGAAATCATAGGTCTGGTTTAAAAAATATAAAGTCCTATATGACCTTCTTTAAAGATTCTTACTACAAATTCCACTCCTTCAAAAGCTACTGGGTACAGCAATGAATCTGGAGTGAGGAAGATCTTAGTTTTAATCCTATCTATCTAAATATTTACTAGCTGTGTGATCCTCGACAAGTCCCTTAACTTCGATTTTCCTCAGTTGCCTCCTCTGTAGTTATGGAGTAATTTTCATGTAGTCATGTCAGATTTTTCATGACCATATTTGGGGTTTTCTTGGCAAAGGAATGGCTTTCCATTTCCTTCTGTAACTTATTTGACAGAAAAGGACATCAAGGCAAACAAGGTTAAGTGACTTATCCAGGAAAACCCAGCAAGTAACTGTCTGAGGCCAGATTTTAACTTAAAATGAGTTTTCCTGGCTGCAGACCTATGTTATATCCATTGTATTATCTCTCTGCCCCTACAAATATAAAATGGGGATAATAATAGCATTTATCTCTCAGGGTTGTTATGAAGATCAAATGAGATCATAATTGCAAAATGTTTAGTTAACCTAGTGCCTGACACAAAATGCTATAGTAATGTTTTCTATTATTGTTATTATCATCATTGTAATTTCTCCAACTCCTTCATTTATCCGGTGCACCAGTGCATTCTAATCAGCTCTGCTTATCCTTTTCTTCATAGTTTGCTCTAAAGTCTTTCTCATATGTGTGTGTTATGTTTTTCCAGGTAGATGAATGAGACCTTCTCTTCTGGACACTATGGGAAAAAGAAAAACAGTGTCTGTCCAGCAAATTTAAAGACATAGATAGTTTTAACTACACAGCCAATAGAAAGAAAATACTACTGTGAAAGCCATCCAAATAGATGCTTACATTTTTTTAGGTAATGCAGTCATGCACCAAATATTGGTTATATGAAATACTAGTTACAGAGGATGCTGAGGAACAATTCCTATAATACCACTTGAAAAATCTTGTGAAAATTAACTATTATGTTCCCGGGTTTTTAACTCAGGAGCTTTATTATTATTTATAGCAATCCAGATCTGGTCTCTTGTTGCTTCAACACTTAATCCTGCAGCCCTTACTCTTCATTTCTTTAGAGGATAAGGGTAGTTGTTTAATTGTAAAAGATCTTTTTTCCTTCTGAAAGGATAAAAAGCCAGCAAATAGAATCAGTTTCCTAAACCCAGAATAAACTGTCTTGCTTTATTTCTGACAATAGCTGATGAACATTCAATTCTGATGCATTGTTTTAAGGCTAAGATACTTAAATTTTATGTGGCATGGATATATTTGTCAGTCTGGTGAAGCCTATGAACCCCTTCTTAGAATAATATTTTTAAATAATTGAAGGAAATACTCAATTTCAGTGGGAGGTTAGTGAAAGTAAAAATGTAATTTTTTTCTTATTCAAGTTCATGGATCTCCTGAAATTTATATCTGGACCTCTTGGATATCCATGGATATCAGGTTAAAGACCCATTGTTTAGGGGGCATTAAGCTTGCTTATTTTAAATACCATTCTGGGGAGAAAGTTTTGCACTGGCTAACCAAAAGATGAAGGTTTCCATCTTTTGGGTTGGTCAACTGAGGAAAGTATTCTGTTCTATGAAGGGGCAGAGTCAGCAAAAGCCTGCAACAGGCAAACCCCAGAAGAGGAAGTGGAGGCACATGTTTCCTGCCCTGTCCCCTCCCCCCACTCCAAACAATGCAAAGCTATTCCAAGGCCACCTTAAGGTTACACTGGTGGTTACACTAATTCCTTTCTGAATTTATCTTCAACAATTAGGTCAGCAGGACACCTCAGGTGGTTATGAACCAAAGTAGCCAGTCAGCCTGGCCACTTCCTGGAAAACTGGTTAGGCCAAGGAATATGCTTAGTGAAGCTTAGGAAGAGGCACCAAGCTCTGTCTTTTAGTGCCATTCATTTGTTAAGACAAATAATTGATTTTTTATTTTGGAAGGTGGTGGGGTTCAGAAGGAGGGGCCACACATTGAAGTCTTAGAACATAAAACAAACATTTGTGGAGGCTGAACCAGTGAAAGCAGTTATTGGCACAATAAGGGGGTAATAAAGAGATAAGATCCTTGCATTCCAATTAAAAGGAAAATAAATAGCAACACCATCAGCTGGTGTCACTGGAGGATTGGAGCAAGGCAGAAGCTTTCTTTCTAGCAGGAGACAGATAACACCTTTTCTCCCTCTGTTTCCCCAAGTAACAACCCACAAAGCTTCACTGTGGCAAATAAAAAGCAGCAAGGCGGCAGAAGAATTTTTTGTCACAGATTAGAAGAATTTCCCATTTATCGCAGGAAACTCAAGAAAGATTGGACTAACCCATCACCAGAGAGGAGGGAAAACAAGCTATTAAGAGATTAGCATCAGGGAAAGCATCAGGCCCAGATGGCTTTTCTGATGGAGCTGTGTAAGAAATTAGTGGAGCAGCTGGCAGCCCCCACCATTAGAAAAGGCCTATCACCATATACTGTGCAGCCCCCGTTGCTGCTTCCATGGCAAGGCTAGTTCAGATGACAAACCAACCTGGAAGTTGAGGGAAGGGGGAGAGGAGGGAGTGTTGGAGCATCAACTTCACAGATCTGTTCACTTCCTAGTCTGTTGTAAACATATTAAAGCAATGATAATCAGCCTGTCTTCTTAATGATCTCCTGAGCGTTAAATTTTCATATACCCAGAAGCCTCTTCCTTCCAAGTGATAGGAGAAAAGCACGAAAGCAAAAATTTAAATTAAGTTGCTATCATCAACTGTTCCACATGGCGTGGGTAGGGTGGGAGGCTCTGGCCAGGCTAATTAAGTAACCAACTTTATTAAGTGGTGAATGAGGATCTAAAAAATGAAAAAGAAACAGCATAATGTCATACAGTTCAACTAGGGAAAAGGAACACAGAATCATCAGAATGAGAGATGAAAGGGGCCTGAAATGGCTTCCTGTCCAGCCCACAAAGCAGGCAAAGATAGTTCCCAAAGAATGCTGCACACTAGGCAGAGACTCATTTTCAATGCTTCTCCTAATGTAAAATGCTTTAACTTTCTTTGTCCTGCTTAAGGTTAAATCTTCAAAAATCTTTTTTTTTCCCCTTGATCTACAAGAAGTAGCCTTCACTGAAAATTTAATGAAAATTAAATTTGTTTCATATCAAAATTACAACTGCTATAATTTCCAACAATTGTTTCTGTTCCTTCTGTGGATAGTATTTCTCCTTACTTCAAAGTTTGAGTATTTCCTCAGGATGGGTTCCATCCATTTTCTATTCCAAGTCTATTGCAATTATGTTTAATTGCTTGTATTGCTGAGAAGAGCTAAGTTTATCATAGTTGATCATCATACAATCTTTTTAAAAAATTTTTTAAAATTAATTTTATAATTATAATTTTTTGACAGTACATATGCATGGATAATTTTTTTTTTACATTATCCCTTGTATTCACTTCTTTTCCAAATTTTCCCCTCCCTCCCTCTACTCCCTCCCCTAGATGACAGGCAATCCCATACATGTTAAATGTGTTACAGTATATCCTAGATACAATATATGTGTGTAAAACCAAATTTCTTGTTGCACACTAAGAATTGGATTCCAAAGGTATAAGTAACCTAGGTAGAAAGACAATAGTGCAAACAGTTTACACTCAATTCCCAGTGTTCCTTCTCTGGGTGTAGCTGTTTCTGTCCATCACTGATGAATTGGAGCCATCATACAATCTTTAAGCCAGTTTTTAGGTCACAAACATGTTTTGTTCTTAGGTCTGTAACCCAAAGTTTTCTCTCTTGATATGATATTCTTCTAAAAGAAGGAAGGAAGGAAGGAAGAAGGAAAGAAAGAAAGAAAAAGACCTGAAGCTCTTATATACATACATACATATACATATATGTATACACACACACACACACACACACACACACACACACACACATATATATATATATATATATATATATATATATATATATATATATATATATATACATACACACAGACACACAAAGAGTAACTTTATAGTTTATAGTTCCCACTCTTATCACTTCACCCATCACCAGGAAAAGGTGGACCAATTCTCTATATTTCTACATTCTGTAAGCTCTTTACTTTTCTTTTTATTCACTCCCCCTTTAAGACTGATCTTTATATTTCTATTAGCCTTAATTCACCAGTATTCAAATGTTGGGAAAGAGAAATTAAAATTGTGTGTGATTTACCCTGTCTAGGAAAGGTCCTTAGCCCAAATGAAAAAGAGTTGTTTTTATCTTGTTCGTGGTGGATTTGGCCATTTTGCTCACCTCCAATAACTCTTTATCTCAGTGTTTCTTAAGGAGTTTGTTAAATAGTAAAAAAAAAAAAAAAAAAAAAAAAAAAAAAAAAAAAAAGACTGAGAAATAGAAAAAGTTCAGTGTGAAAGGATTTTGAGAAATAGTAAAAGTTCTATTCAAATTATTGTTTTTATTTTTCAGTCCTTAGTAGAATGCTCAATAAATGTTTGTTTCATGAGTGATTAATATAAAGAACCTTATACTTTTTAAGGGCACATACTGTGTCTTACCCTTTGTTAGTCCCCTTGCTAGCATAGGACTTTCCTTATACATAGTAGGTAATCAATAAATATTTGTTGATTAATTTTTTGGCAATTCTTCCATCTTTTCTGAAATCTTCACACATTTTTAATGTCTTTCTGACACAAAAGAATCCAGAATGGAATGGATTATTCCATGTTTGTTTCCTCTTAGTGTTCCAAAGGCAAAGAGAAAAAGAAATAGTACAATCATAATTGTACAGGGTCTTTTTCCTCCTGCCACAATTAGTTTTATAGTTTCCCCACCCAATGCTACACGATTTGCTCAAGTTTCTTTAATGACCTGAGTTAATGCATTAATTAGGAATAAGGAGCTAACTTAGCCATTGGGAAGATAAGACCATACTGTAAATTAATAATGTAATATTGTATCCCTAATTAATCAAAGGTTACTTTGAACTTTGCAGTTTGTTTTAAACCTGCCTATTATTGAATGCAAGTAAAATCCAATTTTTAACCAACTTGATGGGACATTGAACTGCTACTTTGTATTTAAATTTCATTAAAATAGAAACCTATTCTATAAGATGTCTATAAGACATCAAGAGAGAAGGGGCTACATCAGTAGTTTCAGGGGATTGCTTTGCTAAAATAAAACAAATGTAAAACAATATTTTTGAAAGCAGTAACATTAACTGGGGAAAGGATGAGGAACATGCCATAATGTTCAAAAAGGAATATTTTGTGTCTTCTAAAACCTAGGAAATGCAATATTGTTTTATCTGTATTTTCTTTTTCCTTTTTTCATAATTGTATTGGAAGAACTGTATTAAGGCAACATGGAGTAGTGGAAATAACTAAGACTGCAAGACCTAGATTTGAGTCCTGGGAATAGCAGTATGACTAAAATCAAGTCTTTTATCTTTCTGAGCCTCATCTGTAAAGAATAGTTACTCTAATTGTGTTGTTATTTGGTCATGTCAATTGTATCTGACTCATTTGGGATTTTCTTGACAAAGGTACTGGAGTAGTTTTCATGTCCTTTTTCAGTTCATTTTATAGATGAGAAACTGAGGCCAAAAAAGTTAAGTGACTTGCCAACTTTCACAGATAGTAAATGTCTAAGGGTGGGTTTGAACTGAGGAAGATGTCTTCCCAGACTAGTGCTTTATTCACTGTACCACATAGCTGCCCCCAAATATAATTGTACTTGGGAAGAAATTTTTTGTAGACTTATTAGGATTGTGTTTTTCTTGTTCCATAATTTCAGTCATATCTGACTCTTTGTGATTCCATTTAGGGTTATCTTGGCAAACATATTGGAGTAGTTTGTCATTGCCTTTTCCAGCAAATTTTACAGATGAGGAAACTAAGAGTGACACAAATTATCCAGAGTCACACAGGTAGTAAATATTTGAAGTTAGAATTAAACTCAGGTCTTCCTAGCTCTAGCCCTGCACTCTATACACTATAAACCTTCATCTCAAGCTATTGGACACAGATGGCCTGGAGAGGAAAGTGAGGCAGATGGTCTTGCACAGCCTTCTGTCATTTAAATCCCATTTACTTGCATGTCATGGCATTACCTCTCCGATGCCATGGTCCTCTTTGAAAATGAAAGACAAATAACAATCTACCTACCCCATATCACTTTATGTGACTCCTATGATACCTTGGCATATTTTTCAAAATATCATGGTGGAAGGTGACAGTGTAGAAGAGGGATATATTAATTTTTTTCTTAATTCTTTAAATAAAATTTAGGGTATATGTGTACATTTATTTTTCATATATTTCTTTATGTGTCATGCTGAGAGAGAAAAATCAGAACAAAAGGGGAAAAGTGCAAGAAAAAAACTGAAAGAAAAAAAAAGGTAAAAAGAGTATATTGTGATCCATGTTCAGTCTCCAGTTTTCTCTCTGGATCTGCATGATACTTTCTAGCCTAAGTTTGTTGGAATTGTCTTGGATCACTGAATTGCTGAGAAGAGCTAATTCTATCATAATTGATCATCATCTTACCGTTGCTGTATACAATGTTTTCCCTGTTTCTGCTCACTTCCCTCAGCATCAGTTCATGTAAGTTTCTAAGCTTTTCTGAAATCAACCTAATCATCATTTTCTTATAGAACAATAATGTTTCATTACTTTCATATAATATAACTTATTCAACCATTCTCTAATTGATGGACACCCAATCATTTTCCAATTCTTTGCCACCACAAAAGAGCTGCTACAAACATTTTTTGCACATGTGGGTCCTTTTCCTTCCTTTGTGATCTCTTCGGGATATAGACCTAGTATTGGCACTACTGGATCGAAGGGTATATACTGTTTTATAGCTCTTTGAGCATAGTTCTAAATTGCTCTCCAGAATTAGATAAGTTTGCAATTCCACTAACAATTCATTAGTTTTCCCACATCCTTTCCAAAACTTATCATTTTTTCCTGTTATCATGGCCAATCTGAACTCTGTGAAGTGGTACCTCAGAATTGTTTTAATTTGGATTTCTCTAATCAATAGTGATTTAGAGAATTTTTTCATATGACTATAGATAATTTTAATTTTTCATTTGAAAATTATTCAGGATATGTTCATTTAAAAATATTTTGTGGAAAATTGGAGGCCTCATGGCAGGTTAACTATGAAGGACTTTCCAAATGAGCCCATATTTCTCTAAAATTTGAGCCAATTGACCAAATTTCATCAAAGATTCTAAATATATGCCTAGAGATTAGATAGATATTGGAGAAATCAGAAAGATCAGGTCAAATAGGGATACTACTTAGCTCAGGATGAAAAATAAGAGTGTAGAATAGCAGAGCAAAGTACTGTAAGAGACTGAAAACTGTCCAGGTAGAGAAGGTAGGGGATAGAGATCCAGCTAAAATGGAATAAATGTCAGGCATCCAAGACAGAAGAAAGAAACAATTCTTACAATCTGTCTCAACTCCTTCCCTTCTCCCACCCCCATCCCCCACAAAGCCGGCTCCTTCATTGCTTGTCCTCTGAAAACATTTAAGACAAATCCAACTTTTAAACTGTCTAATTCCTCTGTCCCAACTCACTGGTCTCATTCACTAAACTCTTCAACCCACCCATATATTCAGTATTTTACTATTCACATAAATGGATTCACAGAACAGCTGAAGTCAAATTGGAGGGCTACAATTCAGCCACTTTATCAGTCATTCTAATCTTTTTGTATCACGGATTGCTTTGGCAGTTTGGTAAAACCTATGGATCCTTTCTCAGAATTTTTTTTAATGCATCAAATAAAAATATATAGGACTAAAATGTAAATCAATCATATTGAAATATAGCTATCAAAATATTTTTAAAAGTCAAGTTCTTAAACTCCAGGTTAAGAACTACTATTTATATTATGCCTAGTTGATTCTTGCAAGAATTATTCTTAAAACTTTTGTTTCCAAATATATACTTCCCTTACCTAGATACTTATCCTTTGTAACAACAAAAAAGGCAGTAAAAGCAGTCTAGCAAAACTAATCAATATTGCAACTGAATCTGACAATATATGCAAATTTCCACACCCATAGTCTGCACCTTTACATGGAAGAAAGTAAAGTACATCTTTTCACCTCTTATTCAAGATCAAGAATTATTACTATAGTTACTGAGAATTTAATCTTCCTTCCTTCCTTTTTTCCTTCCTTCCTTCCTTCGTTCCTTGGTTCCTTCTTTCTTTCTTCCTTCTCCCTCCCTTCTTCCTTCCTTTTCTTTCCTCCCTCCCTCTTTTCCTTTCTCTCTCTTTTTTCTTTCTATTTCTTCTTTTTCTCTTCTTTTTTATTATTTTCATGTACACCATACATATTGTTTTTCTGGTTCACAAATATAATTTGAGAGAAAATGAGAAAGGACAGATAAAGATAGATTCAGGGATAGAAAAGTAATTAAGCTGTTTCTAAGCCAGTACAACATTTTTAAAAATCAAATTGTGACAAATTCACATAGCATTTTACAGCCATTCAAATACAGTACTTAAAGACTATACTAGAGACCGGAATCTTTATTAAATAGATTGATGGGGAAATTCATAGACTGCAAAGTCATTTATTATACAGGATTTTTCATTTGCTAGATTTTGTTGTCTATACAACAGTCTCTATTGACCAAAATTGAAAATATCCTTGCTATACAGAGATAGAAATTCTAATAGTATCTATTGAAATGGGATTCAACCTATATCTGGGTTCTCAATTATTTTCTTTTATATTCATTAATTTATATTTTCCCCTGTGAATTCTCAGTTTCTCTCTCTTATCTATACTTCTAATTAATTTACAAATGATTTATTTTATTTGGCTGAGTATCCTGATGTTTGCAATACTTTACAGATTCTTCTGTAGATTTCATTACTATATCATTAATAGTCTATTCTATATACAAAATCCATCAGCTCAATGAAATATACTCCCACATATCAGAAACAAGGAAATATCTTGACTGATAGTAATAAAACTATCTTAATTTATATTAATAAAAGAAAAGTACAAATGTAAAATACTATCAGTAACTCTGGTCTAGTATTAAAGTAAGAGAAACATGGGTATTGATGCACTTCTGTCTTAACATTTGTTGGGATCATATATGTGAGGGGAGTGATGGGACAGGTGTGTCTCTGCATTTATATATAGTGGGCAGGCTATACAGCACAAACCTGAATTTTTTATGGGAAATTTTTTCTCATAACTATTTCTTCTTTGAGTCATTCACATTCTAGCAGTCTTTTCACTTTATTTCATTGGGTTGATTCTCATATTGTCTATAGCACAATGTCTGCATTGGGAGATAAAGGCCCCAAGTGTGGGATGGGATCAGATTGGAGTAGTTCTTGCCCAGCACATTTATTAATTGTTAATGGCTGCTTGTTGAATCCTTGCCAAAGACAGAAAGTTTTCTTATACCATTCTTTCTAATACCAGTTCCTTATGTTCTCTTTTTGCCTCCCATTTTCTCTTTCATCTCTAAACTCTTGAAAAATCCAAAATTAAAATTTAGACCCTTTATTTGGTTTGCATTCTTTTTTGTAAATGATAGGATAAAATGGAATTCGGAGATGACTGCTACTTGTTTGCAAATGAGTATAAAAAATAGGATAAGGGTGTTTTTCCACCTAAGACATCTCTAATCACAAATAATTAATACCTGTCCTTACAAGGTGTTGCATAATGAGGTAAGATATACTCAGTTCTCATATTCTAGTTAACCAAAATCTCAGTATACTATATTCTATTTCCTAAGACCCATTACAAGAAAGGAAGATCAGCATAAATGATTAAAGTGTTAGAGCCATTGATTTATGAGAGAAAGTTAAAAAAATTAAATATGTATGGTTTGACTATTCTTAGAAGGAGAGGTCATGTAATAACTATTTGCAGAACAAATATCCAAGGAATGTTAATATAAAAGATGCAGGGAACTTATTTACCAGAGAACAAGACAAAGTAAGCTAGAGTAATGGAATGAAATCAAGAAAAGGAAAAAGATTAAACTTATTTGATCCGGAAAAACATCCTGACTGTGAGACCAATTAGACAGAAAAATAATTTCCCAGGAGGACTGCAGAAATACAATTAATACATTTATAACCAAACTGACCAAAGCACTAGTAGCTATTTTGTGGAGAACTATCCTAAATTGGCAGGAATGCATGAAATAACCCAATAGGTCTTTCCCATATCCAATTTTCATGAGGCTTTTAAGGGCTTGGTCAATCTCTCAACATTAAGTGCACTAATTAGCACTTCATTTGCTTCACTGGCAAACAGAATGAATGCTGGTTGTAGGTAGAAGTTAACTATTATGAGAAACTCTGCTATTGTTTAGCAACCTAACTAGCATTCTAAGATTACTGATATGAACCTGAACTTCCATAATCAGCATTCACTAGGCAGATGAAAACAGAAAGGAATTAATACCTTTTCTTACTTTTTCCTTAAACCAAATATCAGCATCCATTTCCTCTCAGCAGAATAAAGAATGCTTTGGAGATTGCTTTGGAGGCATCACTGATTTGTGGCAAAGGTTTCCTCCTGATATGAGAATCATGGGATGGAAATTTGAATTCTGAATTTACGTGTATGTTATTGTGCAAGTCACAGAAATTCTTATGACCTTATTGGTAAAAAGGAAAGGGATGGTCTATTAGATTCCTTCCAACTCCATAATCTTATGTACAGCTCAGGAACACTTTGGCCATCTTTTGCTTCTTTAGCAAACTGTCCTTATCCAAGTAGAATTCAGGAATGTCAATATCTATCACACCATCCTTTTCCTCCTTGCCCCTAACACAAGAGTAGCTGCCAGCTTCTCTTACAAAACATTCAGGTTCATAGATGAAATACAGTTTAACTAATAAATAAGTGCAGAAAGGACTCAGAAATCTCCTCCTAAGGAAGGGGTCTTAAAAGAGAAAGCCCTTGACTAGGGATAACAACAGGGGGGATAACTAATTGGGAAAAAATTAGTTGTATCCCATACTTCCCATTATGGACAAATGTGAGTTGGTCTTATCTTCAAAACAATTCCAGCTTACCCCATCATCCATTACCACCCAAATTTCCCCTATTTCACTTCTTTCCAATGTTGCTCTTTCATGGTTATTCAAGTCTCAACATCTTTCCTTTTGTTCTAGTCATTAGCCCTGAGAACAGCTATAAATCATCCATGTCCTAGGCATTTATATCAACACTTGAAGTTTCACACACCCCCTCCTCCCACCTAGTGCACCCACACTCTGGCCCTTAGATTACCATGGGCTTATAGCAGGCTTTTAGCTGGGAAGTGGTTAGCTGACTTTCCCTCTTTTGGTTTTCACTGAGGATGCAAAGAAAGACAGAAGGCTCTCAAGGAACTTATAAGTCTCATAAGGGAGACAACATGTAAAAAAACTGTAAAACTGTAACTGTAAAAAAAATCAGTATATATGTGTGTATGTATATATGCACATATTTTACTTATATATATGAATATATGATACACACATATATGCAGAATATATATGATAAATTGGAGAACACTAATAAAAAGAAGGCACTATAATTAATGACAATTGGGAAAGAGTTCTTGCATAAGGTGAGACTCTGGCTAAAATTTGAAGAAGATCAGGGAAATTAGGATGTAGACCTGAAGAGGGAGAACATTCTAGATATGGAAGCTAGCCAATGAAATAAAACTAAAAAATCCAGAGGTTAGGAATTTTGTTTAAGGTCCAGAAAAGAAACTAGATCAAAATATTATTGTTCTGTAAGAAATGACCAGCAGGATGATTTCAGAAAGGCCTGGAGAGACTTACATGAACTGATGCTGAGTGAAAGAGATCATTATATACTTCAGCAACAATGCTACATGAGGATCAATTCTGATGGACGTGGCTCTCTTCAACAATGAAATGAACCAAATCAGTTCCATTTGTTCAATAATGAATAGAAGCAGGTACACCCAGTGAAAGAATTCTGGGAATTGAGTGTGAACCACTACATAGCATTTCCAATCCCTCTGTTTTTGTCCACTTGCATTTTTTATTTCCTTCACAGGTTAATTGTACATTATTTCAAAGTCCAATTCTTCTTGTACAGCAAAATAATTGTGTATATATATGTATGTATGTGTATATATATATATATATATAGTATTTAACATATACTTTAACCTATTTAACATGTATTGGTCTACTTGCCATGGTGGGGGGGAGAAGGAAGAGAAAAATTGGAACAAAAGTTTTTGCAGCTGTCAATGCTGAAAAACTACCTATGCATATAGCTTGTAAATAAAAAGCTATATAAGAAAAAAATAATTAAGAAACTAGATCAAAGATTTCATGGGGGTCGTGAGGGTGTGGATGGTGGTAATAATTAGAAGTTGTAAAGAAGACTGGAAATGTAGGAGTCAGATAACTAAAGGAGAGTTTTATAGATCAAATAAAAAATTTTATGATTGATCCTGGAAGCAAAAGGGAATCATTAGAATTGATTGAATAGGGGGCAAAATGGTTGGATTTGTGCTTTAGGACTGCCAGTTTGACAGATGAATGGAGGATGGATTGGAGTGTGAGGTGATGAGAGCCTATACAAACTTTGTAACCATATCAGAGGAGAAAAGGGGACATATGAAAGAGACAGTCCAAAGGTAAAAATAATAACATTTGGCTTTTCCAATTCACAAATTCTGTTTCCTTGGGAGTTCTTTACCTTTTCCAATTCACATTTCAGGAAGTTGTTTTCTTTTTCCACTTTATCAAATTTTTCTTTAAGTGAGCTACAGTCCTTTTCTGTACTCTCTTGCAGAGCTTCTCTTTCCTTTCCTCATTTTTCTTCTAGCTCTCTTTTAAGATTTTTTATAATTTCTTCTAGGAGAGTCTTGTGTGATGGGGACCAGGTTACATCTCCCTTTGTAGTTTTGTCTGGAGACTGTCTGCTAGTACTCTCCTGGGGTTGAAAACCTGCTTTCTTTCTGTATAGAAGCAATTGATGGTTAGTGTAGGCTTGGCTTTTTTTACTCATTTTTTTTAAAAAAGCCCTTAGGATCTGCCTTCAGGGCAAGGAGGTTAGCTTCCTCTGCAGAGCAGGGATAGGTTTATGGACAGTAGCTGTCCTGCAAATGGGTTGCTAAGAGTGGTGGAGCTGCGGAAATGCCCTGGGAAGGTCCCCAATGTGAGGATTAGCAGCTGCCCTGGGACTAGCAGCTGAGCAGCGAAAATGTCACTGCCCCAGACAGAACCCTGCTGTGTGGATCAGTGGCTGCCCTAGTAAGAGCTGCACCTGAAGTGTTTTTGCCCTGGGAAGCAGCCAAGCTGTGGAAGTACTATTGCCCCAGGCAAATCCCTCTTGCTGTGCAGATTTGTGGCTGCTCCCTCTCCCCCTGCAGATTGATGGCTGCCCTGGGCAAAAGCCCTATGCAGCAGAATGCGGCTACACAGCTGTGCTGTGGTCCATGCTGAGTCACTTCCAATGCTGGGTGGGTGTAGCCAGATCCTGTTAGATTCTGGCATTTTTTGGAGTACACTCTATCTTTAGTGCTTATGTAATTTCTCTGCTGATCTACTGATTTGCAACCAAAGCAGAACAGCCAACCTGTGGTAGAGTCTTCCCTGCAAATTCTCCACTCATGTGGAAACCAACCCTTGCCTCAGGTCCACTCTGGTGTGCTAGCCTCTGGTTCTACCTCTCTGCTTGTGCTAGCCTGCTCCCACCAATCAGGACAAACCTTTTCTGGTGATCTTCCAGGTTATTTTCGGCTGGTAATTTGTTGTGCTCCCAATATTTGTGGATTTTACCAGTCAAGCACTATTTCTGAGGCTGAATTTGGTAATTAGTAGCGAGATAGGAGGGAGCTTAGAATGTCTGTGTATCTTCTCTGCCATCTTGGCTCTGCCCCCCGCCCCCCCCCCCCACTTGACTCACTTTTGATGGAATTCCCAGTTGAAATTGACTTGCTATAATAATCATAAGTTCAGAGATGCGGCTTATTTCAAGCAATCCTAATACTTTCCTCTGTGATGTCATCTGATTTCATCTAATGAGCCAAGTACTTTACTCCTCTCACATTTATTAAGGACTTCTTTACATGCAATTTACCCCTTTTATTGATTGAGCAACTCTAATGGTCTGTGCCTTCTAGGTTTTATAAGAATTGGAATGGTGGTTTCTATCCTCCATCTGTACATATATATTCTTCCCCCTCCCCAACTCCTCCCCCCCCTCAAGTGTTTAGGCTTCTGCTGGCACAATTAGGAGGTAGCACTCTACACTGAGTAATTCTCACATATATCTATCCATCCATCTACCTATATGTCTGTCTACCTATCTAATCTATCATTTCTCTATATGCATACATATCATATTTTATATACATATATATCATAATATTATATATGTTTTGTTTTGTTTTGCCTTTGTAAACCTAGTACCTAATACAGTTCCTCAAACATAGTAGTTGTTTAATACATACTTGCTGTATTTAATTCCTATTACATTAGTAAGTAGAGGATACAAATTAACATAGTTCTTAAGTTAGGGAAGAGGTAGGGAGAAGAAATAAACCTATTGTAAAGGCACAATAGATTTTTTTTCTCCCCTCAGTTAATTCTCAGACTTAGAACCATTCTTTTTTTCTCATTCAATTCACCCATCTTAGGGGAAAGTATACATGTACTAGGTAATCACTGATATCATTTCTGGGACACTTAAAAATCAAGTCCTATAAACAAACCAATTGGAATAAAATGATCCCAAGGTGTTGGCCATTTTCCCTTGACCTGGCACCAACATAGAAAGCACTTGTTTTACTCTTCATTAGACATGTCTTCTGCAGTAGACAGTACTGTCAGTGGCATTTGCCAGGTCTCGCCCAACTAACCCCAATTCCCAGCTGAATAGCAAACCCAAAATAACAGATATCAAGTGGATGCTCAGTCTATTCAATAACCATAGTGGGGAATAATAGTCATTAGAGCAAATGAGCACTCTTTTTGTCTCATGCAGCTGTGACTCTAGCCCTGGTCTTGGACTGATGGCCTAGGGAAATGAATTGAATTTTGCTTTTGTTGTCTGTGGATAAGAGTTGTTTTAAAACACACAGAGTATAGCTACCTGAAGTGGCTTGCCCCTACCCTTGAAAAGGATACTACTTGTCCTCTCTAATACTACCCCTTTTTGCCAGCTGGTTTTTTTTAAATAGAATCTTCCCAATAAATCACAATATGACATTCAATTAGACAAAATATTCATGTACTCACAGAGTACCTGGTCTAGAGTAAGGCAGAAGAAGACTGCAAAAGTAGAAATGTGTCTTGTTCTTGTGCCTGATATTTTTTTGTCATTGCCTGGTTATGTTATACTATTGGTAGAGGCTACAGTATTTCTAATAGTAAATAATAACTATTTTTATTATGCAACAGATTGATAAAAATCAAGGTAAATTCATATTACGATGTCCATAAAATAACTAAGACTGGCTAAAGCTTTGATCATATCGTTAAGAATATGATTTTATATTTCTATAGCACTTTCCTTCTAGTCAAACTAAATCATTTGTTTTCATTTTACATGTAGGAAAACTGAGCCATTAAAAATTAAAATTATCAAATGTTCTTTGAATCATTTGACTTTGGGATTAGAAGTCAACATCTCTACTTCTAAGATACCATGTAGGAATCTTATACTAATAGGATATCCCAAAGAATAGTGGGTCACATAAGAATAGGCTAGTGGGAAAGATGGGGTCCAGGCACTTCTATATTCCATGATATATCAATGTGACTTTAGTTGTATATGAGTTTGGCTTAGTTGATTTTCTATTAGTGTTTACTGTTCCTCAAAGGTAGGGTGGTCTAGAGTCCATTAAAGAGAGTTCAATTTTAACCATATATTTCCTGCATGGATTTATTATAATACATACAATATTATATTAAGTTGTAAGTAGTCATTAATTTGGTGTTGCATGTAGAGATTTAATATGTGAAATAGAAGACCATAAAAAAGTACTCCCTCATTTAACAAATGGTTTTTAAATGCTTTATGCTATCATAAAGCCCACTTGTCCCTAAGCCTCTAGACTCAGTAACATATAGAAAAGATGGCTCACAGGAGACATAGAAACTGAAAGGAACCTGTAAAAACTGTAGTCCAAGAAAGTTTGTGTGTATCAGCATCTGCAGTTTGACTGAGAGGAATAACATAATCTGAACAATTCCCACTACAATTAATTTCCTACTAATCCATCATCTTTTCTTTCCTTCAGGAATAACAACAATGGGATAGATTAACCACTTCTAGGGATGGTATTTCAAATAATGGACAAATTTTATTTCTAAGGTGTTCACTGATGTTCCATCAGATTAGACCTTAACATAAAAATGTCTAAATGAAGAATTTTTTTTCTTTACCTGTCTTTCATAAACAGCACACTTTGTTGTCTCCAGTTTGAGCTCTTCAACTATGCCTGGCCCCAGGAGAGTTAAAATATGGAATGATTTGTTTCCTACAGTTTTTATATCAGCCATAATCTATGTAAAACACTCCAGCACAATAAAAATTGCTAAATAATACCATATTACTTTTCATTAAATAGAAGCTTTTTGAAATCTTCAAGTAATGCTTCTGAGTGATTTGTACATGTCAGTCAATCAATAAGCATTATTAAGTACCTGTTATATGTCAAGCACTGTGCTAACTACTAGGGATACATAGAAAGATAGTCCCCATTCTAGAGGAGTTCACAGTGTAATGGAGGAGAAAATATGCAAACCAACATGTACAAATAAGGTATATACAGGATAAACTGGAGATAATCAATAAAAAGAAGGCACTGGCATTTTAAAATGGGATGAACTTTAGCTGAGAGGCTGGACTCCATTATTTTATACATATTTCTCTTCATGCTTTGTAGTTAGAGATGATTTTAAAAAAAGAAAAAATACAGCATGGTCTAGGAAAAGAGATGGAAAAAGGAGAGATATAAAGATGGGGGAGGGAATGGAATGGAATAAAATCTTTCATTTTATTCATTGAGATCCTTGTTAAGAAGAGGACAGAGACCCAGGATGGCAATTGTCTTGTTAATGGATTGATTTGTTGAGTTTTTCTGGTCTCACAACAAAGATGTGCAGAACTATAGTGTCCAACAAGCTAATCATGAATTTGGGGCTTTCTATGAAGATGCAATTATCCTTTTTTAATATTAAATGAGAAGCTCCCATATGATAAACAACACTGGATATTGGTATTTTTCATCCATGTGTTTAATTCTGAGATTTCTTACAAAGCATTAAAGATACAATGCAATTTACATGACCTTATGGAGTCTTAACATTACTTGAGACCTTGAGATAGAAGGTTCCTATCTGCGGATTTGGACTTTTCTGTGTCTCACTGGCTTATCAGTAAACACAACTTTAGTGTTTATTGTCCCTCTGCTTCCTTGAAATTTTCTCCAGTATTCCCTTCTCTTTGACAATTCACTAATAGTTTAATTCCCTTTCCTTTCATTGGATAATCTGTCTTTGGAGTAGGCGTAAATCAGTCCACACCTTGCCTACCTCCCCCACTTTCCTCCTTTTTTCAGCACCAGACTGATTCATTCCATGGTTGTTACCTTTCAAAGCCCGAAAAGAAGTCTAAAAGTGTCTCCAGCTCTTATTGGTCTCAGACTTGAATTAAAAAAAGGAAATAAATGACATCTGCTTATTTGTACGTTACAAAGGGACATCTTAACTGGGTTGTCACTTCATGGGTTGCCTAGCAAATAGACTGCCTTCACTAATTCTCAAGAGTTTGGGTCTTTATACAGCTGGATGGATTAATGTGTGGATCCACTGAGTGTGTCAAGTTGTTTACATTTAAAAGTGGCAAAGCAGGCTCCCAATGCCCATGGTGGTCATCTATGCTGCAATCTATCTGTTAGAAGCTCTTTAAACACAGTTGTTCTCTCTAAGACAGATTCTTAACGTGGGTGGAGTACCCTAGTGGTTTCCTGATCACTGTGGTCACAGAACGTGATGCTGTTATACTTAGCACTAAGATGACAGCTCCCTCCTAAAAGAGGGGGGTACTACCCAGCGTGGGCATTGATAGGTACCAGCTGTTGACTCTAAACTTCTGTTCTTGCCAAAGTAAGTATATTGGCCTAGATAATAATGATCTATACTTTTGGTCCTATGCTTAGCTTTGATAAGTAACTAAGGAAGGAAACTCCTCTGGAAAGAACAAATGAAGGAAGGAAAGAAGCAATTCAATTCAATAAACATTTACTAAGTGCCTACTACCATCAGGCACTATGCTAAGTGAATGGAAATACAAAAAGATGCAAAAGACTGTCCCTGTCTTCTAGGTGCTTTTAATCTAATGGGAAAGACAACATGTAAAAAATACATTCAAAGTTAAGCAATGTACAGAATAAATAAGAAGTATTTAAAAGGTTCAGATTCCTTTTTGCCTTTCCTTTTGTCCTTGCTAGGATCATTCAATATTATTGAGCCACAGTTTCCTCATCTGCAAGTAGATAAGGTGGGATTAGATGATTTGAGGTCCCTTTCAGTTATAAATCTCTGATTCTTTGAACAAGGAAGTTTCATAATTTCAGGCAAGTACAAATATTCAAATTGTTCTTTTAGCAAGCAGAATAGCTTGCTGGTGGGTGATGGAAGAAGGCCAATCTGAGCAGAGTTTTACCCTCTACCCATCACCTTCTAGCTTCCTACTTTAACCAATTCATTTTACAAACTAGATGCTAATATCTAGTGTTTCTCTGTGGCTAAAGGTCAGCATTCTCTAAATTAAGCACCCACAGGCAAAGTTCCAATTACCTGACCTTGGCCTTGGTTCTGTGCCAAAGAATTATTTCAGCAAAGTTCAACTCTCATCATGGGACAATAGATTTAAAAATGGAAAGGACTTTACTTATTATCTAATCCAGCCTGCTCCTTTTGCCAGTGAGGAAAATGAGGGTTGGGGAGGTCAGTGACCCATTCAGGATCACTAAGATAGCAAGTGCCAGAAACAAAATTCCAACACAAAACCTCTGATTCAAGAAGGAGCATTTTCCCCATCACACTACACTGTCTCTCATAAGTAATATGATTTGTCATTGCCTTAACTTAAAAATTGCATCTGACAATGCAACCCTGCTTCTATTTCTTCATCCCTGGAGTTTAAATCAGGTTTGGTATGGGGTTATATTGTACAATTAAGGTGGTTGATGGTATAAGACATTCTAGGTGTTCCTTTTTTATATTTGTATTTGAAAAACCTGTCTTCAGCAAGTCATAGCCAGCTGTGATTACTTCCAATTGTTACATTTTCAATGGGTGTGGTGCTTTAATCCCCAAATGGTAAAGGCTTCATAAAACTTAGGGTTTTTATTTGTTCTTTTATTGCATTTCTAGCCTTAAGAAAGTGATGGAGAAAATATTGATAATGTAAATTAAAGTTTAAAATATGTTATAAATACAGTGTTTTTAAGATAGTTGATGGTTAAATTTTCCCCAGCACATGCTGCCTGCCTCAAACACTCATTAGATAATTATGTAATCCCGAGCAAGCCATATAATTTTTGTGTGCCTAAAATGAAAAGGCCCTGGACTCAATGGTCTCATCTCTAAGTCCTGTGATTCTGTAAGGGGAGGAAATAAATCTTTTCTCTAGTTCTCTATTCCTCTCCATTCCGGAATAAAGAAAAACTAATAGGTCAGGGCAGATGACTTCTTGGAGAGGACAGTTATACTTTATGAATGGGGTTAGAGGATATAGCTAAATCGAGAGATCTGAGAGTAAAGTGAACCAGGTGGAGAAAGTTGCCCGAGAAAATGGGAAAAGAAAATACTCATAAGAAGATTCAGGAGACTGAGGCCTTCAACTCAGATCCATTCCCTTCAGCCTAGGTCTTCATTCCATCTAAAAGACCATGTTCCTCCTGTTAATGAAATGTCAAGCAGAATGAAATCAAAAAGCTTTCTGAAATTAAGGTCAATGACATCTATGCTTTGGTCTTATCTAAGTGAGCTGCTTCTCTAATACAATGAAAAAGTAGACCAATTTTATATAGCCTTTTATTGTTTAAAAAGCATTTTCTTTGTGCAGGCATTATTATGTTTATTTTACAGATGTAGAAATTGGTCCAGAGAGGCTTGCCCCTAATTACACAAATAGGAAACTGCTAGGCCAGAGCTCGAACACAAGTCTGTTGCCAAATTCAGGATTGGTCACCTACACTTGCTAATCCATGTCATATTGTCTAGTCTGTACATTTTGTGATTCACAAAACAAAATTGATTATTTTATATCTTATATCTCCTTATTTAACTGCAAATTGTTTGGTGTTTTCAACCTCTTCAATATGTTTATCATGGATTATTTTGTATTACAGTGACACTATCACAGTCTTCACTAGACTCTAAGTCCTTTGTGGGATGTAGGGTGTTCAAGGAACACTAGTATCTCTGGTGTGAGGGATGCTGAGCCTTTTTCAGGGCTGCTTTCCACCTTTGTATCTACTTGATTTACCCAACTTGTATCTGTGACTCCAATAAACTGTATTTGTGTACGGCCACACCCCAGCTCTCAGCAGAACAGCTAAACAAGGTTGAAGGTTATCAAGGGGTCTCAAACTAATTGGTGAGTTGGGTGGGAGTGTCTATACCAAGCATGTGAAGACTTCCCCTGGGGAATGGACAGATGAGAATAATTTGTTCCAATGGCCATAAAAGCAGCTGAAGTAGGTACTATGGAGTGCTTAGAGCTTAGTCAGACATTGAAGATGCCAAGATCATCCACTTCATCCTGGGCTATCACCAATTGCTTTGACATTTGTTTTGCCATGGGACACCAACGATTCTGGAAAACAGCATGAGGTCAAAGACTCCGTGAAATACTGCCTCACAAAAATTCAATTTATATATAAAACATATGTACCAAATATCCAAGTCCTTTGAGGACAGGGACTATGACATCTCAATTTGGATGTCCCCTAGAGCCCAGTCCAATGTGCAATGGTACATAATAAGAACTCAAGAAATATTTAAGAAATTGAATCTGTTCTAGTATTGTGTCAAGTATTCCTAAAATGATGATGTATAAATTTTTGATATTATTCTCCCTACTTTCCCTAACCCTGGGTTATCAGCAACCTGCCTGGGAACCTCTCATTCAGTTTGGCTGTTATGGAAGAGATTTTTATGTTTCAAATATTCTTTTCTCCACTTCCTAAAATGAGTCCAATCAAAGAGGGTTAAGATGATGGCCCTCAGGCAGTTGGGATGATCCCATACTTCAAATTTCTGATCAGGGATAAAAAAATACAAAACAATATGCACCATTGCAAAGTAAAATACTCTATTGATTGTGGGTAATCATGCAGACAATTAACTGAAATTAAAATGTAGCATATTATTACTGACTCTTGAGGCAAACCATTTAAAGATAGGTTCTTCCATATAGAGATAATAAAGTGAAGACAGGGTATCACTGCTTCTGATTGGAGCTAGGATTAGGAAGAAGAATGCACTGTCTCTTGCAGAAACAATTTCTTAATTAAACAATTCTGGAATCCATCTGACTTGTGGTGATCTATCGTATGAATGCAGATAATAAGTAGTCCTGAGGTGGTTTCTGTAGGTAACAACAATCTAATAGAAAGTCAAGTGACAAAGAAAGACAAATAAAGTGTCTTCTTGCTATGAATATTCTTGGGAAAACATTGACTGCAGTCCTCAACGGCTCTCCCCTGTGGAAGGATAGCTCAAGTTCCTTGGGGGAAGGGACAATTTCATATCCCCAGAACCTAGTACAGAGCTTTGCATATAATAAACATTTAATCAATTTTCTTTGGATCAAATTCCAGTAGGTTAGAATGGATAGAGGTAGTTATATTTTATTGTGTTATTTTAGGGATCAACTGAAAACTTGGTGAAGTTGCTGTTATTTCCTGATTTCAAGATATCATTATAGTAATCAGCTTTAAGTCATTTTGTCAATCAATCAATCAACAAACTTTTATGAAGAGTTTGCTTATTATATGCTAGACATTGGGCTAAGATTTGGATATAAAATCAAAACATGAAATAGTCTGTTGTCAGAGTTTACTTTCTATTGTGAAAAACAGATATAGATAGATAGATAGATAGATAGATAGATAGATAGATAGAGATACATACAAGGTAAGGATAATCCCTTAGGAAAATCTTTAGCCAATAAACTATTATTTATTAAGGTCAGTGCTGTAGTAGTCCTTTAGCCAAGTCTCAAATGAAGTTAGGAATTCAGTGCTGGAGAAGAGGTGAAGAGTGCATTGTAGCATAATAGATAACTTAAGTGGCTGATTCCTCCTTTTTGTTTCATATGTTTCCCAGAAACCTACAAAAAGTTTTCTAAGGAACTTGCAAACACCATTTAAAATTAATTTCATCCACATCTGGATTTATAAAACATCTGGGTAGTTGGAATTACACAAGTTAAAATATTCTGATGACCAAGTTTTTCACCATTCATCTTCATGTTTTGGAGTTGTGTAGGTATAGTTAGTGTCTTCCATGTGGGATTTTCAAGGCAGGCCCAAAAGGCTACAATACCCTTAAAGTGTTATGTCCTTAACTGAGAGATAAAAAGAAAGAAATAATTTATGTGCTGGCCATTGTCACACACCAAATCTCTTTCAGCACACCATGTTCCAAAGAAAATCTAAGTGTCAGTCTTATTGTTATAATTATTAGATGACACTTCCTGCCGCTGTGGTTTTCATCAGAGGAACAGAACATAGAGATGGAAATCATCAACTAAAACCAAAAATTCATTCTTCATGATGTGCACATTCTTTCTTTAAATTTATGAATTTGATGATATTTTCAATATTTTTCATTTTTAAAATAGTACCCACTATGAACATGTTTTTCTATTAAGGCAATATTTATTTTTCATATTTTTTTCTTTCCTCAGTTTATTTCAACCTTTTTAACACGTACAGGCACTTATTTTCAAATGGCCACAAATCAGTTGTAAGTATTCAGGATCTTTGAACTATATAAATATGTAAGTGGCACAAATTTCATTCTGGAAAACTAATTATTAGCAAGAGTTCAGTCTTGATGAATAAACAGGAAGGATAGGTCACTGCTGAGTGGTTCAAGAGTGAGGTGTCCATTCAGAGACATTTGGACCTCATGTACTATGCACATGTGAACATTTCCATAAGAATATGGGAAGGAGAGACTTCCGAATTTTTTTCAAAAGGGGAAGTTTGGATCAATCGTGGTTATTTTAAGTCAGAGCAAAGCTTATTGTTTCTCCTTTTCCCCAGAAATAGTTATGTGTTGATGAAACATGATGGTGATATATATTGTACAGTCAGACTAGGAAAGTCCCTCTTCAATTCTAAACAATTTTTTTTTGAAGTCTTACAGTTTTTTTTTCTTATAAGCATCTCAGTAAGTACATAACATAACAATGATAATTTCACTCTGAACTTTGTCCAAAAATAAGATAGTGAGATAATAATGCATTACATTTGATAAATATAAAAGTCTTAAATCATACCAAGAAAAGATAAAAAATAAGGCTTTGAGTTTATATCTACTCATGGATGAAGATGATGCAATCTATTTATAATTAGTCTATGAATATTTATTAAGTACCTACTATTTGTCAAGTACTATGTTAAGTGCTGGGGATACAAATAAAGAAAAGGAAGACAGTCTGATGGACACAACAGGACACAAAAGAAAACTGAAAAGGAGTGGGAATGAGGCTGGGAAAAAAGATACTCCTTGGGCATTGTGGAATCCAGTCCCAGCTGTGAAACTGGGGGGAATTGAAGAGTTGCTGGTCTGTAGGCCCTTTTTAAATGGAGGCTTTGGAAGGAGTTCTTTACTCTGCTCTGTAATTAGAAAGGCATAGGAGACTGAGAGTACTGAGAGGTATGAGTACCAAAGCTGATGCAGCATCAAAGGATGATGAGTTTATTGGTAAAGAGGTTTCCTGGGAGCATGGTGATGGTGGAAGCAAATACAAGGAGTACAACTGGTGGAAAATTATAGCTACAAATAACTTTGTGTCCTCTAGGTCATTTAGTCAACAAACACATATTAAATGCTTACTATATCTAGGTACTGGGCTAAGCTCTAGATAAGCCATATTGAACAAAAGATACCAAGGAGAAAGCTATGTTTGAATATATTGAGATTTATTGGCATTCTTGACATCAACCATTCCAATATTCAGACATTTTGAAATAATCAGTTGTCTAATGTGACATAGTAAATATTAATAAAAATATGTTATTTGTGAGTTTCTTAGGAGAGATTGAGTATCTTCATTCAATGGGAAGAAAACATTTAAAGTAATTAACAATCTTGCAATACCAATTTTAACGTAAAATTTAGAACTTTAGAATGGACCATAGCATATTCCAACCCTATAAGGCAGAGTGGGGTGTAGAGAGATAGTACTTATGAAGTGTCAAGGTGAATATTGAAAAGATGGTGAAGAAGTAAAGGAAAGCATGGTTGGAGAAGTCAATCTTAAAAATTAGGTTACATATGAGAGACTTAACCACTGAGGAATTTGAAATCCTCAAATCCCCAGAGCTTGGTCCATTGCCTTGCATATAGGAGGTACTTAATAAATGCTACCTGAATGAAAGATAGGATTGGCTGCTAACAGATAAGCCAGTATTAACAAAGCAAATCTTCTCATAAAGTATACTTTCTTGCTTTCCTCATCCCTTCCTTCATATAGACTCTGCTTCTTAGTAATAAGTAATAAGATAAGACACTGGTGCTCTAACTTATGATCTGTACCAACCCAACTTTATATGAATCTTGGAATCTTAGAGTTGAAAGCAACATCTCTTAGACTCACCTGAATTATGTATGATGTCCTTGACAGCTGGTGTTTTAGATTTCACTTGAAGTTTTCCATTGATGCAGTATTTACTACCTCTTGAGATTGGCTATTTGCCTTTTAAACAGTTTGAATTATTAAGAAATCACCACTACCACCACCAATATCAAGGTGAAATATGCCTCTCTATAACTTATATTCTTTGGCTCTAGTGTATTCTGAACTCCCAAAGATCTTGGTGGTCAAGCAGAATAAGTCTAGTTCTCCTGAATAACAACTTTGAAAAAATCTTATGACTTTGAACAACTCCTTATACTTTTTGTTGAAATACCTAATTGGATTCATCATAAAGTTAGATCCGACCATGGAATTTTTATTTTCCATTGCTTGTAAAGAACAACTAAAGAATATAAGTAGTAACCATGTGAAGAAGGTGCTGGAATCTGGTACTCTATTATATTGGCTGGCAATATAATATGCTAATTAATTAGTAAGCCTTTAAGCCAAAAAACTGCCGAGCTCATTAAGTTGGCTCTATTTAGGCAATGCAGAGAAATACAGCCAGCTCTCCACTAATTACAAGGATTTTATGACATTAAATTGGATCTCAGAATTTCTTCTATACAGGAAAGCAACTTAAAAAAAATTATCCATTTTTATTTATTTCCCTCTCAAACTAGGGAGGGCAACAGAGAGCACCCTCTATCAAATTGTACATGATGGTGAAGAATGAGCTGAAGTTTTTATTCAGACAGTCAGGAACTAGCCCCTAAAAATCTTCCTATGGCCTGGTTATTCCTGCTGCTGGTTTCTTCAGTTAGCAGCTCTGAGAGAGTTGAGTTTTCTACCTTCTACTATATTTTCTTTTTTTTCTGCTCCAGACCAGCCAGTCTTCTTCAACCTCCATTATTAACTCTTCACTATTTTCAGTGGTATAAATCAGAATCTCCTAATATTAAGAGACTCACCAACAGACTTATGAAGCAAAAAATCTCCAAAACTCTTTCTTTGAAGTCAGCAGTCCCTATTTAATTATCCTTTAGTTTCCAGATATATAATGTTTCATTTTGTGGATTTTTATCCTTTCAAAGTCTTAAAAGAGTTAATATGCATAAAACTAATGGTAATGATGCTTTCTTGCCACTCTAGTTACTCTAATGGATCTATACTCTATCTGTATTTCTGATAACTATTTTTCTTTTTTTGCAGATTATTGGGAATTAAGTGACTTGCCCAGAGTCCCTAGAAATGTCTAAGCTAATAAGTAATGTCTAAAGCTAAATCTCAACTTAGGTCCTCCTGACTTCAGGGTCAGTACTCTAACCATTGCACAATCTAGTTACTCCTAACTATGTTTCTTTATATAAATATTATATCAGTGTTTTTTTTTAATAAATAAGTTTTTGTTTTTTCTTCAAACCATTAATCTGTTCACATATAAAAGAAGTTTTACCTATATCCCTTACAAAATGATTTAAACACATATTTATGCCACAGTTAATTTTCTACCCCAAACTTTTCCCATCTCATGCTTATTTCTACATGAATTTATAGTAGTTTTTATTAAAATCAATATTCTTTTTCTATTCTTTTCTATCACCAAATCATTTGTCTAGGAAAGAGGCAATACTTTATATCCTCTTACCAGTTATTTTTCCCTTTGTAATCCTATATGTTTTAATTAATTCATTTAAATACCTTATTCTGAGAAGGGTCTATAGACTTGAACAGCCTTTCAAAGAGTTCTAGGAGATGAAAAAGGCTAAGAATTCTTAGCTTAGAGGTAGAAATTTAATTGACTAAAATATTAATAAAAGGCCTTTTTTCCCCCTGAAACCTCAGGGAAAGGCTTTGAAATTACCAAGGGGGTAAATTGTCTCAACTGAGTACCTAGTGATTAGACCACTATTATAATTTGATACCTTCAAACACATTCAAAAATGTATCAGCATCCCTTCTAATTTCAATACCCCGAGTCAAAGTCCCAATTCCTCCCCCTTCCCTTAGTTATGCTCTGTTTGGAGGTGCTGAAATTTATCTAGATTAGATTTTTTTATAAGGTTTTTTTTTTTTAGCTAGATGGGGTAACAATTCCAATTAAATAAGATGTTCTAGGTGGGTAAACTTTTGGGCAAGATTAGTACTGTTCTTCAGAGACTAGCTGAATTAACCTACAGAGGCTTATTTCTGGATGAGAAAATAGAAAGTTAAAAAAATCTCAATTAATAATTGGTTATTAATATGAGAGAAATAATCATCTTTCTTGGGAAGTTAAGTTTTGGGAGGAAGTGATGAATCAAATCTAAATCTGGCCTCAGCAGATAAAAACCCTAGTTAGATGTTCCTTATCATGGAATATATAGTTAGATGTTCCTTATCATGGAATATAGCAGGGGAAACATTTCCAGGATTCCTGTTAAATGTACATTTGCATCAAGACCTCTTGTGAAGGAGACCAATGGTCATGGCATGTTGGATTTTCAGCTCTTAGCTTCCTTAATGATAGCCACTCATCTGGATATCTGGTGATTTCTCTTTCAGGACTGTAATCCTGAGTTCTCATGGTACTTTACCATGCCTAGCACTTAGCTCCCATTGTAGAAGCTGGGCTAGAAACATTTTAAGATGTTTCCAGTTGAGCAACTTAAGGACCAGAATAAGCCTTTACATCCATTTTTAAAACCCTCACTACTCTGACTACATTTATCACTAGACTTAACTCCTGGCTTTTCCGGTCCATGTTTAAGAACATGGGATATGCCATTATTCTAGAATATTAGGAAAGGCATAAACATCCCATCATAGAAACTCCCCAAGATAAAGAGGACTTCAGCAAATGTGAAAATTTAAAATCTGATGGCTCACTGAGCACAGTGACAAAGCTGTTGGAAAATGGGTCAATGGAAGCTGGAATGAATTCAAATATATTGAGACACTTAATAGACATCTCCTTTGGCTGGCTAGCTCTGTGGCAGCTAGAACTGAGCACTCTGTCATCAGCAAGGTTTTTAACATTTTTTTCTTGGTAACACTGTGCTGGATCTTAAAGAAGGAGAATGGAAATGTTTGTACCTGGATGGCATTTCCATACATATGTTTATAAAGCTTAAATGCCCCAGAGCTTGTCCTAATCTATTTGACCAAGTAACTTTACAATGTTCATAGGTGATTGCTTCGTGGTAGAATTTTTAATGGGTCTGCCAGAAAGTTAGATTCAACCTTGGAATTTTTACTTTCTACTGCTATAAAGATGGTTGTATAACTAACTAGCTTAATTAGTCCATTTTATATATGGAAGGGGAAAGGAAGGGAATAAACACATATACAATACTTCCTATGTGCCACAATATTATGCTAAGTTCTTTTTATAAATATTATTTCATTTTATCCTCACAATAATCCTGTAGGGTGCTATTATTATTCTCATCTTATAGTTGAGGAAATTGAGCCAGAGATTGAATGACTTGCCTAGTGTCACATAGTTATAGCATATTTAAAGTAGTAGTAGTAGTAGCAGCAGCCGCAGCAGCAGCTAGCATTTATACAGTGCCTACTCTGTGCCAAATACTGCGCTAAGCACTTTGCAAATATCTCATTTGATTCTCACAACAACCCTGGGAGGTAGATGCTATTATCATTTCTATTTTACTGATAAAGAAATTAAGGCAAAACAGAAGTTAAGAGACGTACATAAGGTAACATAGCTAATAATTGTTTGGATTTGGAGCTGAACTATGCTACCTGTTTATGGTTTATGTTTATGGTAACCAGTCTGTTTCTGGTGATTTAATTAATTTAATTAATACAGGAACTCCCATTTGGGAAAACTTCCTCCTCCTATACAGATTGGTACTCTGTAATTTATAATTTCAAGCACTTGTTCAGAACACGGAGACTCAATGACTTTCTCAGGATCACCCAGAAAGTGCATGGCAGAGGAGATAGTTGAATGAACATGTCTTCCAGTCTCTGGAGTAGTTCTCTATTTTATGTTCTCTATTTACTGTGCCATGCCATATCCTGGTCTGAGATAACATTTTATCAAAATGTAGGTTTATATTATATTAAAGGAGATTTTCACAATAGCTAATCCATGCTGCAACCTGTGGGTTACAGATAGGATTGAAACATATACTCTTTGGACAGTCACTTGGATTATTAAGGTTAAGCACTTCCCCTCCCTGGACCCCAATTTTCCCAACTTTAAAATAAAAGAGCAAAATGGATGTCTCAAAGATCTATAACTGCTATAATTCTCTGATCGTTGGCCAGAAGTGGTTCAGCAATTCTGCCCTGGAGACAGACATTAGACTTGTTTTGGGGCAGAATCTGGGAGGGGGCCAAGAAGTCTCTTCTTTCCACTGTATTCAGGTTGTGTGTATTTGCTCACCCTCTGGCTCATCATTACTCAAAGTCTGAATGGAACTTCTGATGGATTTTCCATAAAATTAGGTTCAGTGAAAAAGAACTGTCCACAGAAGATTTGTTCAGAGGATGACTTCAGTGTACTAAGGCAGATAGTTTGTAGCTTATCAGAATCATGAATAACTTTTTGGCTTTAAAAAAAAATCAAAAGAGATTTTTTTGCCTAGTGTCACATTATATTATATTATATATTATAATATATTACATATATAATTATAATATATATACAGTTTTTATGTTTTTCTTTCTTTTTTTCTTCCCTCTCTCCTCTCCTATCCTTCCTTCTTCCCTTCCTTCCTTCCTTCCTTCCTTCCTTCCTTCCTTCCTTCCTTCCTTCCTTCCTTCCTTCCTTCCTTCCTTCCTTCCTTCCTTTCCTTCCTTCCTTTCTTCCTTCCTTTCTGTCTATTCTAAATGTAGGGCCTTTATTCTCTGAATAAAGATATGAGAAGAGCCCACAAACTTCCCAAAAAACAAAACAAAAAACCCCAAACAAACCCTCATCTTCCATTTGCTTAAGAAAGCATTTGAAACTTTCATTATAGTTATTTCTTTATTCAGAAGGCCTTAGTTTGACAACAATAATAGCTTAACATTTGTGTGGTTTTGTTGCTTTTTAGTTATGTTCTAGTCTCCATGACCCCATCTAGGTTTTCTTGGCAAAGATACTGGAGTGGTTTGCCATTTCCTTCTGTAGCTTATGTTATAGATAAGGAAATTGAAGTAAATAAAGTTAAGTGACTTGCCCAGGGTCATATAGTTAATAAGTGGTTCAGGCAGGATTTGAACTCAAGAAGAGGATTCTTTCTGACTTCAGGGCCAGTACTCTATCCACTATGGCACATTGATTATCTAGTGTGATCTGTTTCTGCTAAGAAACAGGAACCATTTCCTGGCATCTTGGGCATATGCAATGATAATACATGTATTATCCTTAATTCCTTAAAAGCACCTGTGTCCCTCTCAGAGGGACATATACAATGAGGTTTTGTTCCTTGGAGAAGGATTTAAAGAAGGGAGGAACCTTAGGGATCTAGTTTTAACCTCTTCATATTATAGAAGAGAAAAATGAGACCCAGAATGTGCTTTAAAAGTTCCTTGGGGGTAGGGATGGTTTAATTTTTTTTGTATCTATATTCCTCATAATTTGTGACACTTAGTAGGTGCTTAATAAGTACTTATCGATTTGGTTGAGTGAGAATGATAAAGAAGAGAGAATAGAAAGAAAAGAGCCAGTTCTACTACCATGATAGCAGTTGTCCAATAAAGGTAAGAGATATGCATTCCCGGAATAGTTCTGAAGCAGTGGACAAAAATTCAGGAAAGAATAATTTCAATATAAATGTAATATGTCTACATTTCACCCCCTCAGGGACTTGTTTTTGTCATTTATGTTGACTGTGGCTTGAGACTGCAAATTTTTGGTGAACAGAGATTGGATTAAATTTTGATTCTAGAAGTAGTAATAGTGAAAAATGATAGCTATGAGTCCTAGAATAGATTAGAAAAGAGCAAAAGTTGAACAGAGACCACTTTTGCTGGAAATATGCTGTCCTAAGAACACTAGCTTGTCCATTCTGACTTTGTCACCACTTAATTTGTTGAGTAAACCACTACCCTAATCTGACTTTTATGTTCCTCTTCTTAAAAATGAGATGACTCGATTTGGGGAATATTCTATGAATAAGGAATAAATTTGTTGGTTAAAAAACACTAATTTTTTTCTTATTATTAGTTTTCTTATTAATAGTAGATTTTGTTTTACTTTTTTTTCTTCCAGTATCTAGATGAATGACTGACACATAGTAAGCTCTTTAAAAAAGTTGTTGATTGATATGATTTTTAAAGTTGTTGATTGATATGATTTAAAAAAATGAGTGGGTAGGCAATGTATATTAAAGTTGTGAAATGTAATGTTGAAATTACATAAATATATATACATAGATATGCATATATTATTTATGATGTTTCACGAAGCTGCTGTGGAAATTTTTATTTAAAAAAAAATCCATGAGGATCCATGAGATAATATATATGAATGCATTTTGAATTCTTTGGAAAAAAGACTGGATATAAATCCAGGAGAATAATAGAAATATTATTAATAAACTCCATAGGTTACCATGGAGTTGCTCTGGCCCTTAAATTTATGAACAGGATGCCCCTGAGACCCAGAGGGACCACAGATCACATTCCTAAGAGACCCTATGGAGCTCTGGATAGATGAGACAGAAATTCTTGGCTACTATTATTCTGGATTCTAACAGGTGATCCTGAGATCTCCATCCAGAGATGGAGATCATATATTCTGGGCACATAAGGGTTATTAGAGACCTGTATGCTATGAGTATTTTAACACCATTTGCACAAATAAGAGGCACAAGTCCAGTTTAGACAGTTTAGACAGAATTTATTGAAAATCTTTCCATATTTATAGATTCTAGCAAAAGATATCCACCCCCTTTCTACTCTCAGTAGACATGGTAATTTGTTATGGATTTTCATATGATGCACCAAATTGTCTTTTGCAATTAAAATGAAAATTGCCTTTTGGATGCCATGAGGAACAATACATATGGTGATGATATCATACTCAGACTAAAGTGCTTTCACTATTCAGTTGTTTTGAATATACATTTGTGCAAGATACATATTTCATTTTCTTCACCCTAACTCTCTGGATATAGCTGACCCCAAAAAAGGAATGGAAAAAAGTGAATACCTTTTTTTAAATGTTGGATTTGATGAGTTGAAACTGCGGGCTTACACAATTTCTCTTTATGATAACCCTACTAGTCAACTTGGGGATGGAATGAATCAACCAAAATCATTGTACACTTCACTGGTCACTGAATTAATACAAAGAGAAAGGCTTATGTATCCATACTGGTCAGGATTGGTGGATTATTGCAACCAGCTTTGGAAATACTAAATATTGTTTGCTATGTTTCTTAGATGACTTAATACCAATTTATCTTGGGGGCCTAACAATCTGCAGCTTCCTGAAGTATAGCTAAAATACATGGTATGTATAAAAAATGATTTTAAAAACACAGATCTCTAGTCCAACTGGCCCCTCAAACATACCCATTACTTAGCACAGGGCCTATTAAATCAAAAAGAAGTGTTTTATCTTTAGGATACCCCAAGGACCATGGAAAGCACCATGCCAGAATATCCCAATGCTCCATCTATTCCAATATCTTTCTGCCTCTGACACTGACCAATTCCAGATGCTTTAGAGGCAGGCATTAAACCTCCATCAGATAGCTAGACAATTGTGCAAGAATACACCATGGGAGGGAAATGTCCACTGACCCCAAGTCATGATAGACTTAGGGAATTAAAATAAAAATGGATGGCCTTCTAATTTTTTAGTTTAGTAAATAAAATTGTTATGGGTTTAAACAGATAAAAAACAAAATTCAGAATAATCATCTTGATTACTTATATTTTAAAATGTATTTCGCAATGAAATTTTTTATACTCAGTTACATATACATTTGGAACTTTCTATGGTATATAGTTTAAGATGCTGGTCTGAACTTAATTTCTACTAAAAACTGCTTTCCAGTTTTCCCAGCAATTCTTATTTAATAGGAAGTATTCCCCCTTTTAATTTAGGTTCTTGGGTTTACCAAATGCTAGTCTATCATTTTTTATTGTTTCTGGTTCTTGCTTATTTAATCTGTTCCGTGAGCTACTTTTCTCTCTTTTAACCACAACGAAAAATGATTACTGCTTTACAATACAGTTTGAAATCTGGTAATGCTGTGCTTCCTTAATGGCTTATTTTCTGTTATTTCTTTTGAGATTTTAGACCTTTCATCATTCAAATGAATTTTGTTATTATTTCATGTAGCACTAGGAAATATAAACTTCATAGATTCATTGGTATAGCTCTTAATCAGAAAATTCATTTAGTGTTATCATTTTTATTATATTGTCATTACTCAACCATTATCACTTCATCTCTCTTTAATTATTTGTCTTCATTCATTTCTGCAAAGAATATTTTGTGGTTATTATTGATGTGAATCCTTAACATGATTTGATAGATTAAATTTCATATGCTCTATGCATTTTACAGTTATTTTGAGAGGAATTTTTTCTGCTTATACTTTTTTCTTTGTTCATTTTTCTGGATTTGTTGTTTGTTATCTATAATAGCTGTAAAAATATATATTGTTGTTTTGTCTACTCTTCTCAGCCTGTAACATGTCATATCAGTTTCATATATTTTATTGTTTTCTTTTTACTTGACATTTCTTATGGAAGAATAATATGCCACTACACTCAAATCTTAATTTCCCAGGTGATATTTTTTGAAAGATTGATTTTTTGAGACTGTATGACTTTGAGCAAATAATTTTATTCATTTGGCTCTCAGTTTCCTCTTTGATAAAATGAGAGATCATTTTCCAGCTAGTTTTTAAACTCTAAATTATGTGATTCCATTACATCATATAAAATACATAGGAGGTAAGGAGGCAAAATGGTGTATTGGGTAAAGATCTAAGCTTAGAACCAAGTAGACCTGGATTTGCAACCTGACTCTGGCATATATTAACTATGTGGCTGACTCTCAATAAGTCACTAAACTCTTCAGTAATTCAGGCAATTCTCCAATGCAGATAATGTGCCAGTCTGTGTTGATAGTTCTACCCAAACTCCCTTCATGGATGAAACCACAGGTTTAAACAAAAAACCCTGAAAAGCTAAAGGCTTAATAAAGGTGAGAGGGGCAAAATTAAATGTGCTAAAGATAAAGACTGGAAATAACCAACAATAATTGGAGATACCGCCAGTTTATCTAATAAAACAGTCAAAGGAAAACCTGATAACTATGATTGATGATTAATAACTATATTGAATCAACTGGATATGAGGAACATTCATCGAGAAGCTGCTCTGGAACAGACTGGTGGAAAAAAAAAGGAGGTTAAAGCCAATGAATGCTTAAGTCCAGTAATAATTTATTGTGTTCTTTTGGGCACTAGAAATGGCCAAATGCTCAAGCATCTGTGTGACTCATGTACAGTAAATGAATTGTGTAATTGACCCCAGCTTGGTGCTGGGAATTAGAAATTGAGCATGCCAGGCAGTAATGGAAAATGTACTGGTGCAGGTTAGGCTAAGGGAATCCTGTCTGGTAAGTGGCAGGATATTTCCTAGTCATTTTTTGTGCCTATGGAAGGAAGAAGTTGATAGCGTTAATTGGGATCACATTTTCTGCCAGGAGATGCTCTAAAAGCTCCCTTCTTGTTGACACATGCTCTAATTGGGAGCTTTCAGGCATGACCAGATTAGATATGACCATTAATTGTCTCCTTTATCCACTCACACTGCTAGTATCCTAATTCAGACCCATACCACTTTTTACCTAGCTACAGTCTCCTAACTGTCCTTCCTTCCTTCAGTGTCTTCATTCTATAATCTATACTTCACATAGCTGCCAAAATAGTCTTCCTAATATGAACTTTTTCTACCCCTACTAAAAAAAGTAGTTTTCCATCATTTTGAGGGTAAAATATAAGCTTTATCCGCAACATTTAAAGATCTTTGAAATCCAACATACCCTTCACTTCTGTGTCACTCTACTTCCTTCCACACATATCTCAGCAGCTAAGTGGTGCCTTGCAGAGAGCCCTACACCTAGAATCAGAAAGACCAAAGTTCAGATTTGGACTCTGAAGCTTAGTATATGTGTGACCCTGGGCAACTCAATTAAATGCTCTCTGCCTTAGTTTCCTCATCTGTAAAATGAGGATACTAATAACACCTATCTCCCAGGATAAAAGGAGATGATCTTTATAAAGTAATTGCAAACCTTAAAGTAGTATATAAAAATGATAAATGTTAGAGGGTATGTGGGGATATAGGGACACTAATGTACTGTTGGTAGAGTCCAATCATTATGGAGAGCTATTTGGAAGTATGACCCCAAAAGCTATAAAATTGTGCCCATCCATTGATTCTATAATACCACTACTAGGTCTATATCTGAAAAAGACAATTTTTTTTTAAAAAAAGGACCCATTATATAAATATTTAAGTATATATAGATATTAAATACATAGAATATAAATATATAAATAAAATATTTATGGCAGCTTTTTTATCTTGGTAAAGAGCTGAAAGTTGAGAACATTTGAAGAATGACTAAACAAAATGTGGTATTTGGATACAATAGAATACTATCATTCTATGAGAAATAATGAAGAGAATAGTTTCAAAAAAATCTGGGAAGATTTATGTGAACTGATGCAAAGTAAAGTGACTTTTTTTTTACCTTATAGAATTAGGGGAACAATTTCCATAGTAGCAGTAATATTGTAAAAATAATCTACTGTGAAAGATTTTGTAGTTTTGATTGATACAATAATCCATGTCAATTCCAAAGGATTCATGATTTTAAATATGCTATCCACCACTAGATAGAGAACTGATGGACTTAAGAGTACAGATTGAAGCATATTTTTCCCCTCTCTTTTTTCTTGTTGCTCTCCTCCCAACCTCACCTGCTCGGAACTTGGCTAATGCAGAAATGTGTTTTACATGACTTCATGTGTATAATGGGTATTGTTTTTCTCGTTTTCCCAATGTGTGTGGGAAGAGATTGAGAAAGGGAGAGAATTTGGAATGGAAAATAGAATAAAAATTAAAAAAAAATCAGCTATTATGAGAATCAACCAAAAGAAAAAAGTACCATATAAATGCTACCTATTATTAATAACTATTGTTTACCCTAACGTCCACTCAATCTGAACTAATTTGCTATTTCCTGACTTTGATATTCTCCTCCCACTATAATACAATGGAAAGAGTGTTGGATACACAGCCAGCAAAGTAAGCTTCAAATATTTCTTTTAATATTTACTCCATTTATCATCCTGGTCAAGTCACTTAACCTTTCTCCTCAACTGTAAAAATGATATCATTGGCCTCCAATATCCCATTAGCCATATATGTATGATCCCATGATCTTGTGTCTGGAACATACTTCTTCCTGATGGAATTTTTCTTCTTGAAGGTCTAATTCAGTTGTCATATCCTCCATGAACATCTTTGATTCCTATTCTCTTCTCCTTATAGCAGAAAATGATCTTGCTTTATTCTTTTCTCTAACCACTTTGGTTCTTTACTCTTTCACATTCACATTTCACATTGTATCTTGCCCAATTATTTGTATTCATTCATATCACTCCATTAGACTATTAAGATCTTTGAGAATAGGCACTGTTTGTCATCCTTATATCCTAAGGATCAAGCTATAATGTATCTTATACATATAAAACACAGAGTAAATGTATATTGAATTGAATTGAATTGCATTTCCAAATCTCCCATGGTAGATTCAGATAAAGTGCTCAAGATTTTTGGGAAAATAAAAACAGGCAACTGTGGATCACTCCCCCTGCCCTCTCCTTGTCCCTCATTGTGGAAATATGCTTGTTTGTTTGTTTTTCCTTCCCCTTGTTGTCCTCTATCTCGTTGTAAAAAAAAAAATCTCAGGGGTAGATTAATGCTTCAAGGCTCTTTTGGCTATAAAAAGAATAAGAATGAAGCCCTATTTTTTTGTTGACTTTTATTTAAATGTTCTCAAATAACTCCCTAGGTCTCCCACAGTGATAGCGCCAAACTCTAGGCAGGCAAACAAAATCCAACAGTTGAATTACAGCAAGTTTCCTCACAAATAATCCACACCTATCTTTTAGGTCCTATGGAACAAGGATTGGAAACTGTCCATAGCATAAGGCAGTGCAGCTGATTTCTATTGTAGTCCCTTTCATTTTTCATGACTCAAAGATGTGGAAGTATCATTCCTCTGGGTCTTTCTGACTTTATTCTTCCCTCCAAAATATTGTTCTTCCTTTTGTTTTTCATGTTTATTTCTCTTCTTTATTCTCCTGTCTCAGAGGTTCCTCCCCAAACTGTCAAATATTATCATCAACTGGCTGTTTCTCTGGATGTTCCCTTCTTACTGAGTTTGCCAAATCCCAAACTTTTCAAAGGAATCTTAAACAAGGTACATTTAATGATTGGTTCTTAAAACAAATAAAAAAGAGAATATGAAACAAAATAGAGGCTGATCTTTTCCAGTACAAAGTGGTATTTTCTATCAGTACAAAATGATCATGAAAAAAAAGACAAGAAATTGGACGTCCAGCTAAAGTTTGGCATGACATAGCATATGCATATTTTTTAATGACACTTTAGAACCTGACTGGGCACTGGCTTGAAAAACGTGTATAAAAATTCAGACAATTCAACATTCCCTTAAGAACTATATTCTTGGATATCATTGTCTCTCTTTAGTGTACTTTTTGGATATTGAAATAGAGATTCTGTGGTTTTCTATTTTAATAAATAAAAGGAGGATATAATAAAAAGGAACGCTTAAAAGAGTGCTCTAATAATGTTTAAAATAATTGTATTTGTTTCTATATAATGGCTTTGTTTTTTGGGAAAAATTGCATGTAAATTTAATTTTTGGAAAATGAATCTTGTTTTTTAAAGCCATGGAACTTTCTGGTAAGAGTAGCCCTGTGGTGAATTTCCTTGTAAGGGTAAAGATCCTGTGAAATGCAGTAAATTTTCCTTTGATTTGTATCTTGCATGAAGTGGATTTTTGAGACTTTTTAAAAAAGTCTAATAATAATTATTATTATTCTAAATAGTAATTTAATCTTCAATGTCTAAATAATAAAATTAAAATTAAATAGTGATTAAGGTTCATAATTTTTCTGGCCTGAAATTAGTTTTGTATTTTCTAGTATTTGTCAGGTTAGCATGAAGAAAATTCTTAAGTTTTATATGTGGGGATTTTTTTTATTATACCCAGACAAGTTTATTAAAAAGCAAACTTCTTTTTTTGCCTTATGTATCACTGCTAAATATGATGGCATCTGCACAATTTAACCTAATATATTTTTCAGGGTTAGAGCACAGCACTGACATATTTTTAAAAATAAGTAGGCTCATCATCCAAACAGGTCCTGTCAGTTGCTATACCATCAAAAAAACATCTTGACAGCAGTTATTTAGCCAATGTTGATGCCCATCATACTTTGCAATATTGATCTAAATTAGATTTTCCACATTAGGTACAACCGATACAAAATGCGTGTCAGGCAGCCAGCTTCCTGTCCATTACAGATGGTTATGGAGGCAGAGTGCTAATCACTGGCCTTTCCTCACTATATTCCTTACTTTTTGATGCAAAGTCTTTTACAATTATCATACTAACAGAGGACAGTCTTCTCAAAACTACATCATTTGACCCTTTCTTTAAGGCAGCAGTTACATGGAATCAAAGGCATCTTCAGGAGTTATATGATAAGTTCATCCTGTTATTTCCAAATAGCACAGCTTGTATCTAAGTCGTCATGTGGTGGTCTAGAGAGCATAGTACAGACCCCAGAAATCTTGAAGATGCATTTTTCTGGTGTGGTTGTCATTTTGTAGCTATGAATTATTATGTGCCTTGTCTTACCATATGTTTTCTTTATAATTACATTAACTAGAGAATACATGATCCTTAAAAGCAAGCAAATAAACAACACTTACTTGATTCTCACATCCTTGCTAGTTATCATTCTCCACCTTTTTCCCCCTTTTTGTGGCTAAACTCCTTGAGAGATGCCTATGTTTCTATTTCTCCTTATGGTATAGTAGGTAGAATGCTGAGCTTTTTAAAGACTCAGTTCAAATAATATTTTCAGTAGGAGGTCTTTCTTAGTCCACTAGTTACTAATGCCTTCACTAATCAAATTATATTCCATTTAGTCTGTTTATATATTATATATAGTTAGTTATTTACATGCTATCTCCTCCATTAAAATATATGTTCCTTCAAGACAGCATTTTTTTTTTAAATTTTCTTTGTAACTCCAGTGCTTAACATACTTCTAGGCACATAATAAGTACTTAATAAACATTTATTAATTTGTCACAGATAGTCAGATAGGGGTTAAATATATTTAACCACTTGATTCCTGTTGAGAACATTTTTGGGTTTGATAACTGATTTTTTTGGGGGGTAAGTGTGATGGAGTGTGATCTGGATCTGCTAGAAGCCATAGAAAACAAAATACTACCCTCCAACTTAGGAAAATTTTAATTCAAATCCTGCCCCAGATACCTCCTAATAATGTGACCTTGGGAAAACCATTTACCTCCATCCCCTTATCTATAAAATAAATGTGATAGTATCTGAGGAACAGGTAAATGTAAAGTGTTTTGTAAGGATTAATAACATATATTAATGTTAGCTTTTATTATAGAAAACTGCCCATTTGAAACTCCCATCACTGATTGAGACTTATCCCTCATCTGTGACTTAAGAGATTTTTTGGGAGATATAGGAGGTATTTAAGAGGACTTACACCTCTTGTGTGAAGGCTTGCTGAGCCCTTTTCAGGGCTGCTTATCCACCTTTGATGTCTACTTATCACTCAACTATCATCTGTGTTTCCAAGAAGCTGCAGCATACCTAGCAATCATACCCCAAACCATCTGGAAGATGGGCTAAACCAGGTTGAAGGTTGCAGACAGGACTCAAACCTATCTGTGAGTCAGGGAGATGTCTATCTCAAGCACAGCAAAATGGATGGATAAGAATTTGTTCAACAATAATAAAGGCAACTGAAGCAGGTGTTATGGAGCACTCCATAACATAGACATTTCTCTGGAAGAGAAAGTGAAGCTGACAACTTTGTGTACCTCTGTCTCACTTAAATCCAATTCACATAGGATATACGTCACCTATAATATTATTGGTCCTCTTCAGAAATGAAAAACAAACAACAAGAATTTTTGAGGTGTCTGGGGAACTGAGATGGAAGGTGACTTATCCATGATCAAGCACCTCATATGTCAAAGAGACAGATTTAACTCTGATTTCAAAGTCAACTGTTCCCCCCTTCTACTATCCCTGCTTTTGTGAAATAAATGAATTAAACAAAAAAAACCCTATCTCATACAATTTCTAGATATCTTTCTGTTCATAAAATCTCTACCTGGGCTGCCACATATCCAAGAATTCAGAAGTCCTCAGACCTTAGAATAGCAATTATTAATGTTCTGCTCATATATTCTTTGCCTCAATAAATAACCCTAAGTGAACCATTAGGTACATATAATCTGTATATTCATTTATTCAGTTTTGAGTCCTGCACACTTATGGACTTGGTTGATTCGCAAGGAATCTTATACATTTTTATTTTATGAATGAGTCCCTTGTAGGTTTTTACCTCCCATTTTCTCCTAAACTATCCTTGACCTCCAAGACCAAAAATCATCTCCTAATAAGATTTCCTTAGGTTGAAGAAGGGGATTCAAAAGTAATTTTTTTCCTTCTTTTGACCTGTTTAAAACATTTATTAGTTTATTCAATAAATATTTATGGAATCTTTTTTTGCGAAAGTACTTATAGGGCGGTAGGAGGTATTGACTTAAGAATGAATATAAGAAAGTCTCTTGTCTTCAAAAAACTTATGGTCTAGAAGTGAGTAATTAAGATAGGAACACAAATGATTATAAGTAAAATATGATGTGCCATAAGAGGAAAAGCAGGCTTTATGGAAATTTAGAAGCAGGAGATAACTTTCTCCCCCTTCTCCAGAAGAATTATGGAAAGTTTAATGAAAAAGTTAGCATTTGAACAGGTATTTGGAGAATATGTAGTTTTGGAGTAGCATTAATGAACAAAGGAAACAGAGGCAGAAAATAACCTGGATATTTTCTAATTTGGATAGAGAGTAGGAGAATAATGGGATAAGACTTTGAAGATAGATTAAAGCCAGATCATAATGGTCTTAAATAGCAGACTCATTGGTTTTGACTTCATTCTGTAGGCAATCAGGATGAATTGGAGGCTTCTCAGTAGTTATAAGATTGAAGATCGGAAAACTAATCTGGCAGCAGTGTGAAGAAACTGTTTTTGCAACTTGAAGTAAAATGGTTGCAGTGAAAGTGGAAATTTCTCTGATACTTTGATTGATATATAATCTTATTGGTGTGGATACAATTTCTCACGATGTATATTGCAATGTTTCCATGCCAGGTTATCTTTGTGTTTCTTGTCTATATCATTCTGTAAATCCTTTGCAGAAAGCCTGATCATCATGCTAGTGAGGGATAGGAGTTGGGAAGGGAAAGTTTCTTTCCTTTCAATCATTTGATATTGAACTGCTTACCAGTGGTGCCTGTGGACTCTCCATCAGTTATCTCCTGCTCTTGCTATATCACTTAGTACCTAGTCTATTCATTTCTGATAATATATTGTATAGGGATTCTTCTGAGTAATGCTTTGATGGTAATACTTTAAAACCTTCTCATGTCTGCCATATGCTTTTCCATTGACCTTTGGATGAATTGCCACTCTAATATTTCATAGACTCCATTTAATGGTTCACAGCCATACAACATCATTTAGAGAATACTGATGTTTAAAATATGGGCCTTTGATTCAGGGAGAAGATCTAGGCCATGAAAAGCACTGTGCAATTTGCAAAATGCAATCCAGCCTACTGTTCTCTTCCATTTCAATCCTGAGCCCAGTTTATTTTCCAGCCACAGTGTCAATAGAAGACATGTGTTCTGATGGACTAGCTCTATACATTTTTCATTCAATAGAATATCATACTTTTGGATAGCAAATTTTCTTCACCCACTTATTTTTTTTCCTTTGTGGTTGGGAACCCTTAAGCTGCATTCTTTTGAGTGACTGGAATTTCTTTAGAAGGCACTTAAGTGTTCTAAGGAATAATGCATGCATCTCAATGTATCATTTCTGGGGAATCTCACTTTCAGTTGGCTCTGTCTTGAACATTCTCCATGGCAAGGTCAAATGCTTTTGTTATGTGTACATCTCTTTATTAGATGCCTCCTTCTATATGAATAATCAGAGAGTTGGTGAATAAATTTAATTCTATTTGCTATATATATTTTGAGGAATCTCATAAGATTTTAACATATGAATGGATGATAAATTTTATAATAGAACCTTTAAGATGATATTTTGCTCTAATAAATGAAATGATTTTTTAAATCAACAAATATTTTTATAGTCAAAACTCTTTGAAATCTGCTTTCTAAAAATCTAAGGTTTACATCAGAATATATTCTCTTCTTTATTATCAATTTCTAAGATAAAATTGTAATTTATTCCCCCAGGAATTTGTTTCTCCTTGTTAGTGAGAAACAGATCAGATATAAATATTCTCCTTATTAGTTGCTCTGCATTTAAAAAGAATATTAATTATTGCAAACCAAAAAATACATAAGCTTCTCTGTTTGGGGCAGCATATGTTCAGATAAATTGAAGTCACACATCACTAGCATATCACCTTTATGCCAGGTTTTATGATTTGTTTTCTAGATTCTCTTTTTATTTTCTCCTGTCTGGGTGGTCTGAATTATACTCTGATGATAATATCACTTCTGTTTCTTCTGTTAATCTTCACTTAAATGCTCTTAATTTACTTCTTTCTCTCATTCCTGGTCTTCCTCAAAAATGTACTTTGTATTTTACAATTTGGCTTCTGACACTATCACTCAACTGAAACTATTCCCCCTCCCCCCTTCACAAGGTAAATTTGATGGTTTCTTCTTGGTCCTTGTTCTCCTTAACTTCTCTGCAACTTTGGATATCATCCATCCCCTTTCTTCCTATATCATTCTCCTTCCATGATTCTTTCCAAATTTCCCTCAATCTTGTCTTATTATTTCCTTTCAGATTCTTTTGCTGACTCATTGTCTGTCTTCTGTCCTTATAATGTAGGTGATATCCAGGGCTTTGCATCTGTAAGACTTCTTTCTCTACACTGAGGCCATACTGCTGGCTCCTTTCTTGGATTTTGTGAATTTCTGGGCATCTCTACTTATTTTCTTCTCTACACAATAGCTACTCTCTATATAGAAATTTTCTTCCCCCTCCTTTCTGTTTGAGTTTAAAACTCTTTTGATTAGATTTGTAAGACTCCTGAAAGATTTTTAGTTCTTGTTATATTCCATTCAACAACAATAATAGTATTTATATATGCCTGCCATGTGCCAGTCACTGTTCTAAACACTTTGCAAATATCTGATATCATCCTCATAATAGTCCTGGAAGGTAGATGGTATTATTATCACCATTTGACAAATGAGAAAACTGAGGCAAACAGTGGTTTAATGCCTTGAACATTCTCTTCAATGTTAGGTCAGATTTGAACACTCTTACCAACTGAGCACCTGGATGCCAGAGACATGATCCTATCATTCCTATATATTAAATTGTGGTACCCAAATCCAAATATCATTCTCAGAAACAAACTATTTTTTAAATATGCCTTTCTTTTCTGAAGTCCTTTAATGGTTTTTTATGCCTTTAATATTCTGCAATGATGAAAATACCATTTATACCTCTAAGTTTTTATTGAAGGATCCATGATCTTCATTAAAAAAGATTGTTTTTTGTTGTTTTTTTTGTTGGTGTTAATGGGGAACCTTTTTTCCTGCCAACAATCATTTGGATGTTTATAATATTACTTGCAGAACCATACAAAATTATCAACTTATAGAACGCAAGCAATGGGAGTTTGTTGTACTACCTTTCAGTTCATCATCACCTTAACAAATGATTTCTCTGGCCTTACAAGACCCATGGAGCAGATGTTTCCCACCACTGCTCTAAAAATACTTCTCAATAACTACTCCCCATCAAACATTCCTTTATAGCAAAAATCATTAAACAAAACCCAATAATCATAAAGAAGGTATAACTAATAGTATATGTGACAATCCTTATCCATAATTCATCACTTCTTTACTGGGAAGCAAATGTGTTTCAACATCAGTTCTCTAGAATCAAGATTAAACATTGTATTACAATCAGAATTAAAATGCATTTAAGTGTAATCTTAATTTATCTTATTGAAGTAATTGTGTATATTGTATTCTTGGATCTGTTCATTAAATGTATCAGTTCATAAAAATCTTTCCATGTTTGTCTAAATTCCTTATTTTTTATTTCTTAAGCCACAATAATTTCACACTATATTCACCTATCACAATTTGTTCAACAGTTGATGGGCTCCCATTTTGTTTCCAGTTTTCTGTTTTTGTTTTTCTAATAAAGATAGTAATGCTCAATATTTTGGCATCTTCTTGTCATTTGTCTCCTTGGACAATGGCCAAGTTATACTGTTGTCAGGTCAGTCTGTGAACAATTTACATTCACTTTTTTCACATAATGCTAAATGTTTCCAAAATGTATAAATTCACAGTCACACTAATAACATATTTTTGTATTTGATTTCCCATAGTCCCTCCAAATTTGGTTCTTTCCAGTGAAATGATGGTAAATATTTAACAACTGGATGTCCAAAAAAAATGTTCCCATAGTACACTTTTAAATTTAATTTGCATTATTGACATTTATTCTATCACTTTCTCAAGTCTAGACAAAACAATAAATAAATCTCTGGTTTGCAGCATTTGCCAGTTTCCAAGGTATAAATACTCATGTTGACTCTGGGGAGTCAATGTAAGCTAGCTTTAAGGACACTCCTGGCTGTTTCTGCCCTCTATCAACTTTGCCAGTTTGATGCCTTTCTTCTTCTTCTTTCCCTCCTTCCCCTCTTTCCTCTCTCCCTCCCTCCTTCCTTTTCTTCCTTCCTTCATCTCTCCTTTCTTCCTTCCTCTCTCCTTCCCTCCTTTCTTTCCTTCTTCTTTCCCTCCCTTCCTTTTTTCTTCCCTTCCTCCCTTCTTCCTTCCTTCCCTCCCTCCCTCTCTTCCTTCTTTCTTTCCTTCCTTCCTCTTTCCCTTCTTTTTTTCCTTCTTCCTTCTCAATGAAAGCCTATGTACTTTTTGAAGAGAAAGGATGAGCATAGTTAAGTCACCTGACTACATACAAACAATTAATACTTTATTCCTATCTCTACAAAATTACCCCTAATCTTTATTTTTGCTGGAAGTGAGATGATCTGTTTTTGCCATTTTTCCTAGTACTAGGGTGTCATATCACACCTGAATTTAACTTACAGATGATCAACAACAACAACACATAAACATAAATATCAAAGTAGACACAGACAGGCATAGATAGGGCAGTTATGGAATGTTACACATATATCACAGAGCAGGAGATGAGAGATATGAGTCTGCTGTTCCTTCAATAAAATTCAGTTCCTGTTTGTTTTTTGCATGGCAAGTGTGAATAAATATGGTTCTAGGCACTCTTCTTCATTATACTCACAGTCTAGTCTTTCTGCTTAGATTGATAGAGACAATGAGAGAGATTCTTAATTCAAATTTTTAGCATTTCTAGTCAGTTAGAAGGCACTGTCTTCTCTCTTATCATGATGAAATAGAACTAAGAAAAAATTATGAGGTGATATCACCCTACAACATAATCAAATTTACTTGTGATTCATTCATTCATTCACTTAATTATTTCAAGAATATTTTCCCTATAATTGCCATTTTCCCCTGTCTTGTCCAGCCTTATTTTCTTCTATTTAATTACAAATATGTCTTCTGAAAAATTATTTACTTGTGTTTAATGAAGAATAAAATTTATATTCAATTATTTCCATAACAACCATCTCAGATCCATATGGTTTCTAATATAAAAAGTCTTTCTTTAAAGAGACCCTAGCTCTTTTATAGCTACAGTTGCTCAAAAACATTACATTGTGTTTTATGGACAACTTTAGCGATTTTCAAAAGTAATTTTAACTATATGGGATTTTTGCCATAGGCATTGATTCTAAAACCTAACCCCTATATAAGATGTGCCTCCACACATTCATTGTGAAAAATTTCTAAGAAAAATGCTAAGTGGAGGTCTTTAGTTCTCAGTTTCAGACTTGTCACTTTTCATGTTGGTCTTGACAGTCTTGACCATTTTTTTTTTTCTTTGCTTCACTAAACTTTTTATCTTGTCTTAGTTTGTATGACTAATTTCTTTTTCTTTATTTGAAGTCCACTTCCTTCTCCTTTTCTGCTTTCTCTTCCTCCTCTGGCTTGAGTCCTCTTCTTCCTTTGTCTCCTTCAGCTTGAGTTCTCTGATCCTTCTGCTTAGGTATTTTCCCCCAAATTATTTCAACTCCTCTCAAATTTTTCTTCCCCAAATTCAGCCTCTGGTCTTTTTCATAATCCCCCAAACTCCTGTGCAATTCCTTCTTCTCCAACTTGAATCATTCTCTTGCTTTTTTCAACCCAACCTTCTCCTGTCAAAGTCTGAAGGAGGTTTCTACTTTAGTAGGAATCTGAGTTATAAGTCTTGGATATAAAATCATTCTGAGCAATGAGAGGTCTAGGGTGTGGCCATCCTTGTGGGTAACTGAAATAGAGTGCAGATGAAGGTCATTAGAGATCAAGGAATTGTGAGGGCAGAGTACTGGAAGGAATCAAGCTTTCATTAACACAATAAAATTTATTTCCATTTTTAAAAATTGAGCTCCTATTGTACATAATATTGTTCATTTGTAAAGACAGTATCCAACATATAATTTGGTTGTTGACAACTTAGATGAGTAAATTTCTTTTAGAGTTTTCTCTATGGTTCTTTCTGTTTGTGCTTGGGGATAGGTTTTGGGGTTTGTTTTTGTTTAGTATTCTTTTGGCTTTTTTTTTTTTCAAGTCTTTTTTAAAGCAGGACAGAATAAGAAACTGGGCAGGAGATCAGAGGAGGAATCATGGGAAATCCTACAATATTAGGAGGGAACCATATGACTAGGTAGGATGGAATGATAACAGGGTTGGGCATAGTGAAGGAAGGAAGGAAGGGGGACAGTACTGATAAGTATAGACTCAGTAGGGGACAGGGAGAGTGTTATGTTAAGAACCACACCCAGCTCTGGTCTTTCCTGTGACCTCTCAGAACTCTCTCGTGACTTTATTCAGGGTCATGAAGCTCTAGCCATTCAGTAAGGGTGGGGACACAATGTGATAGAATGGAAAGAAACTATTGTTGGAACCCAAAAGATCGAGGTTCAAGTCCCACTTACTTCACTTACTAGCTTTATTAACTTCAACAATTTCTTAATTTCTTTGGGCTTCTAAGATCCTCTTCTGCAAGATGAATTAATGGAATAAATAACTTTCAGATTTTCTTTAAGCCCAAAGCCCCCAAAGGGGTGGTTTGTATCTAGAACTGTAGTCTTAGCTGCCCTTATCTCATTCATTACAGGATATAACTACCCAAGTCAGGATGTTCTTTGAATCTTTCTTTTTTCTTGCTTTGCTGAAAACTCATTTCCCTTCATTCAGTCCTTCCATGACAAAAGCACCAGATATATTTCATCTATGTCTCTAGCAGGTTTGACAAAAGGTAAAAAAGATTGGTGAAAATTTTTTTTCTGAGAAAGAGATTTTTAAAACTTTGGTTCAAGACCTCCATTTAGATGTTGACTAGCCATTCTTAATTAAGAATAAAATTTACATTCAATTGTTTCATCATAACAATCTCAGATCCAAATGGTGTCTAATACAAAAAGTCTTCCTTTAAAGAGACCCTAGATCTTTTATAGCTACAATTGCTCAAAAATATTACATTGTATTTTGTGGACAATTTAAGGGATTTTCAATTTTAACTATATGGGATTTTTGCCATAGATATTGACTCCAGAACCTAACCCCCATATAAGATGTGCTTCCGCTGTAATTATGAAGAATTTCTAAGAAAAATGCTAAGTGAAGGTCTTTAGTTCTCAGCTTCAGACTTGTCACTTTTCATGGTGATCTTGACAGTATTGCCCATCTCTTCTTTTTCTTTGAATATATGTGAAAATAAAATGAATAAATGAGAAAACATGTATATGTGAATATACATATATTTAAATATTAAATATATGAGAATACACATGTATTTCAGCAAAGCTTTTGAATTTATTTGTATGTTTATAAAAAGATCAAACTGTGAAATTTCTGTTCTACTTAATAATTGTGTAATAATCAGCATTTATTAAGTATCTATTATGTGCTAGATATTATAAAAGAAATATAAGCTTATATTAGACTGACAGACATTGTACTCTGGGCACATTATGATCTTATGCTTCCAACACCCTAAAAGATTTGCAAACTTTTTTTTTTAACCCTTTATTTATAGGATCTGAGAAAACAGAATCAGAGAAGGAAAGTGCCTTGCTCAAAGTGTACCATAGCTGAAATTCTAATGTAAGTTTTCTGACTTTCCAGACTTCTTTCTGTTATTCATCTGTTTTGATGTTGTTGTTCAGTTGATGCAGTCTCTTCATGATCCTATTTGGGGTTTTCTTGACAGATAATGGAGTGGTTTGTCATTTCCTTCTCAACTTACTTTAATTTGGAGGAAACTGAGGCAAACAGAGTTAAGTGATTTGCTCAAGTTCACACAGCTAGTAAATGTCTGAGATGGGATTTTAACTCAGTAAGAGGAGCCTTCCTGACTCCAGGCCCATCATTCTATTCACTGTATCACCCAGCAGCCAGCATACTAGAAAACATAAATTACCAACCCATTCTATACGTATATGATCATTCTCTTTAACAATGTAGAGCTAAAGAGTTCTGCCCAAAGAGAACCAAATAGCAAATCATAATTTGCTGTTGTTTTTTTTTAGTCACTTTTCTTTAAAGGCAAGAATAACTGGGGGGAAAAACCACCCAAAAACAACTTATAAATTAAAGAATTTCAGGATTATAGATTTAGAACTAAAAGGAATAGTAGAAATTATCTCACCCTCCTTCCCCCATTTTACATAGAAGGAAATTGAGGTTCCTAGATTTATTGCCTTGTCTGAGGTCATACAAGACCTTGGAACCAGGGCCGAAGACTGAGATTCCATATGTAACACATTTTTTTTTTTGGTACTGTTCTTTGAAGGTGTTTAAATCATCTTGGACAGAAATGTCAATATGTTTAAAATGTTTTAAAAAACACGTCCAGGTCCAGAAACAAGTTTTTTCAGTTATTTCCTGAAGGCAAGTGTATGGACAAGATGTCTTCCTTTCCCCCTACCCTCCACTCTTTCTCTCCCCTTCTTCCCACTTCTCCCTGCCCTGAGACACTATCTAAATATCTTTGCATTTCTAAGATATAAGTTCATTCTCAGCAGGATCTGCTCTAAAATACTTTGTGACCAATCTATTTCCATCAAATGACCACTAGGGGCCCTGCTCGCACTTTAGCTGAGTTTAGTTAGTGCCAACCGATAAGTGATCATTTGTTGTAGCTGGAGTCCAATTTACAAGCAGGACAACAGAGAGATGCTTAACTTATTGCAAAAAAGCAGTCTCTTTTCTGCATAAAATACAAGCCTTCACTCATCAACTCTCTCCCCTTTTCTACCCTTTTCCTCTTTATTTTTTGAGTTTCTTTCTTTTCTTTTCTTTTTCTTTTTTCTTTCTTTCTTTCTTTCTTTCTTTCTTTCTTTCTTTCTTTCTTTCTTTCTTTCTTTCTTTCTTTCTTTCTTTCTTTTTTTTTTTTAACTTTACTGTTTGCAGATCTGGTCAGTGATCTATTTCCTTGACAACAAAGGACAGGCTTTACCATACAGAAAAACATTAAAATTACAGGAGACAGGTAGGGCAATCTATACATCCAAAATAAGTGTCGGTAGTAAACACCCTGTAAGATACATACCTCAAAGTAACATAGAGGTAATATAGCAACAGAATAGAAGAATGTCTTGGTACTCAGCTAAAATGGTCAAAAGCTCCTTTTTAAGCAGCTAAGCCCTGATGAAAATAAACACTTGTGCCAAAGAAGGTCATTTCCTAAGATTATTAATTTTTTTTTTACCAGATAGTATTGGAGACCTTTAGGCCCATAGTTTCCCCCCAGAAGTTATAAGATTGATATTGAATGGAAGACAATGAAGTCATCTCATTTTTTGTGCTGATTTAACTCCCTATCTGATAAGATTGAATTATAGTCTGTTAAAATAAGTGTGTGGATACAGAGAGTCGAATGCACAGCAACTAAAAGAAATTATAAAGGGAGAAGGATTTCTGCTCAACAGAAGTTGGGGCAGGATAGAAGAGATCTTTAGGAGAAATATCAGAGAAGATGTGCAGAATTTCTCTACCTACAGTCAGTTCTTTCAAAAAGTAAGTTTTTCAAAAGTATGTATTTGTTTCAATGTGATTAATATATTAGGGACATTAAAAAAACATAACTACAACTTTGAGTTTATTTCTGTGAAATTCCTTCCCCAAGAATATAGAAAATTATGCTACTTTGCAATAATTCACAAGTTGCAACTGTTCTGATGCTCACTTTGTTTTAAAAGCTTTAGCTTTTTATTTTCAAAATATATGCAATTTTTCAACATTGACCCTTGCAAAACTTTGGGTCCCCAATTTCCCCCTTCTTCTCCCCACCCCCTCCCTTAGATGGCAAGTAATCCAATACATGCTAAATGTGTTAAAAGATACGTTAAATCTAATATATGCATACATATTTATACAATTATCTTGCTGCCAAAAAAAATCAAATAAAAAAGGAAAAAAATGAGAAAGAAAATAAAATGCAAACAAACAACAACAAAAAAGTGAAAATACTATGTTGTGATCCACCCTCAGTTCCTACAGTACTCTCTCTGGGTGTAGATGGCTCTCTGGGTGTAGATCATTGGAACTGCCATGAATCATTTCATTGTTGAAAAGAGCCATATGCATCAGAATTGATCATCATATAATCTTGTTGTTGCCATGTACAATGATCTGATTTTGCTCATTTCACTTATCTGACGCTCACTTTCACCAGAAATTTCAGGTCTTTTATAAAGTATCATGCTTTCTGAATATATTCTTAGAGATGCTATTTAGTAAGAGTTATCTTAGACAATTATGCATCAAGAGCTGTGACTAGAGGAAACTCTTCTCTTTCTATTAAGGAAGTCAGGGGTTTCTGACCTGTCCAACTTTCTCCTGTAGCTGAACACAGGTCAAGCAGCTTGAGGTGGCAAACTAAAATTTCTTAAGCATTTAACTTGTATAAGAATTGTGCTACAGTTTTTTTATTAGGTTTCTATCTATCTCCATCTGTCTAATCAAGTTTTTGACTCCTAACTTCAAAGTTCTGTGGTTTTCATTGTGTAATTTTGCACAAGTGCTTTTGGTGAATAAATATTAAAGCAGAATTGACTGTATTTCTGTGGACCAAGTGAGAGCTTCAGACTTACTTTTTCCTGTCACCCCACCCTCAAGACTCTCTCCTTTTAAATATTTGTAACTAAGTATTAAGTAAGTAACTAGGTACATTAAAGTACATTGAATGATTCTGGTTGGCCATATTTCCCTCTTAAGATTCTAGGGGTTCTCCCTAGAGGTTATGGTATCTTTCTCTAATATGGTTGGTTTGAGCTTCCATTCCAGTGTGGTTGACTGGAGGTGATTAACTCCATAATTGCATTTAATCAATTAACATTGATTTATATTTACAAAAGAAGTTATTTTGATGATATAGCAAGAATTGAACATTTACCCCAACAACTAGGGACACACTTAGTCCTTGAGAGAGTGAATTTGAGAGAAGGTATTTCTGTTCCCTTCTTTATATCTCTAACATTTAATAGCAAACTTAAATGCTTCTTGATGTGAGTCTCAGCTAATGCTGGGTTGGGTTGTAGATTTTCTTCAATATTGGCTTAAGTAGTTGGAAAACCAGTAATGGACTATATTCCCAGAGAGTGAACTGAACTATCAAAGTTTCCAGGATCATATTCCTCTCTCCAGTGTCTCTTTTAGAGGCATTCTAGGCCATTAACAATTTGACTTTAACTTGTTTCTGGACTTTCATGATTCTGTAGGAGAAAGAAGCATGGGGAGAAGCAGACTTGGGGGAAGAAGGACAGAACAGACAACAGAAGCAACAGGAAGGCTATGAATGATCAGTTTTATGCTTGCTTCAAAATATAGAAGACCTGTGACCTTTCCTCTCATACTGTTCCCTCCGCTCAAAACAGATCATTCTCCTTTTCCAAGGCCAGCAAGTTTGGGGAAAAACCCTCACTAAGAGATTAATGTCTTATTGAAAGCCAGCTCCATAGTCAATCAAAGGCAGTTCCTCAAAGGGGTTTCCTCTGTTATGGACAAAAAATTGGAACCAGTTACAGAATGTTTGCTCATATTTTCTCCAAAGCAATTCCATTATATGTCATCATACCTTTTGAGAAACAGGTTTCCTGGACTCTTCCATAGGAGGGATTTGCATCAACTATTGCACACTGATCCCTTCCCCACTCTTCCCCCCATTAGGCTCCCCTTTCTTAGGATATGTACAGAGTTCCAAAAGGGAATCTGAAAGAGGAAGTCTTTTAGCAATTAGGGGGAGGGGAAGACTAGGAAAGGCCTTCTGCAGGAGAAGGAATTTGAACTGAGTCTTGAAGGAAACCAGGAAAACTAAGAGGCAGAGATGAGAGAGCTGAGAATTCCAGATAGAGAAACAAGAGGGTAAAAGTATGTATATAGAAGATGTAACATTTGAGGAACTACCAGTAGGTTGATGTATCTGGATTGTAATGAGAGCAGGAGAGTAAGATATTAGAAAGCTGAAGAGATAAGAAGAGGCCCAGTTATAAAAGGCTTTAAATGCCAGAGGACTTTATCTTTGATCCTGGAAGTTATAAGGAATCACTGGAGCTTACTGAGCAGGGGAGATAAGGCCTTAGCAGCTCAGTGGGGGATATATTGGAGAGGGGATATACTTGAGGCAAGGAGACCAATCAGAAGACCATTGCAATAATTCATGTGACAGGTCATGATATCTGAATTAGGGTTGTGGCTTGTGAATGGAAAGAAGGGAATCTATATAAGAGAGGTATTATAAAGGTTTATTTAAAATTTTTATTTTACATATTTTATTAGATTTATTTTTTAATTTTAATTGTTAATTTTAAAAATTTCAGTAGCATTTTATTTTTTCAATTACATGTGATGATAATTTTTGACATTTATTTTTGTAAGATTTTGAATTCCAAATTTTTTTTCTCCTTCTCTCTCCTCCCCAAGATAGCAAGCAATCTGATATAGGTTATACATGTACAATCATTTTAATCATATTTCCATATTAATCATGTTGTGAAAAAAATCAGAACAGAAGGATAAAACCATCAGGAAAAAAAAGCAAACAAAAAAGGTGAAATGTGGATGTGGATGGCATAGAAATAAGATTTGGCTGTTGATATGGGGAGAGTGAGATTGAGGAATCAGGGATGACATTAAAGTTATGGGCCTGGGTGACACTGAGGGTATGAACCTTGATGATTAGAAGGATAGTGGAATTCTTAATAGTAATAGTAAAATTCAGAAGAGTGAAAGGATGGGGGGGGAAGGGACAAGAGGGAAATGTAAATGAGTTCTATTCTGGTTGCATGTTGGAATTGTCTAGTGGACATCCAGTTTGTTGGAGATACAATTTGAGAGACAACTGCAGCTCTGCAGAAAGACTTGAAATTAATACTGAGATCTAAGAAACACTAAAACAAAGATCCTATAGTTAGTCAGTCAACAAGTATTCATTAAACATTGTGTTAAATGGTCAAAATAAAAAGAAAGAGAAAAGAACATTCATGCTCTCTAAGAATCCACACTCTAATGGGGAAGACAACATGCAAACATTATGTATAAGCTTTAGCTACAAACAGAATAATTTGGAAATTATCACTAGAGGAAGGACACTAGAATCAAAGGACATTTAAAAAGCTTCTTTTTATTTATTTTTATTTTTAATGGTATTTTATTTTTCCAAACACATGCAAAAATAGTTTTCAACATTCACCTTTGCAAAATCTTGTGTTCCACATCTTTCTTCTCCCCCCTTCCCCTTCCCTAAGACAGCAAGCAATCTGAAATAGGTTAAATGATGAAACATTTTTAAAATCATTTATTTATTTAATTTGTTGCCCAGTCACATTCACATTTTTTTTTACATCTGTTTTTAAGATTTTTGAGTTCTAGTTTCTCTTTCTTATCCCCATCCACAATTAAGAAATTACATGTGAAGTTATGTAAAACATTTCCATAAAAGTCAAGTTGTGACAGAAAACATAGATTTCCCCACCCTAATGAAAATAAAAACTCTTTTATTAATTAAGTTAAAAATAAAGATACACACACACACACACACACACACACACACACACACAGAAAATCAGTTCCTTCTCTAGGTATGGATAGGAGTTTTTCATCATAACTCTTTCAGAATAGTTGTGGATAATTCTGAAAATAACCGTCATTTACAGCTAGTCATCCCAGATCATTGCTATTGTTTTATATATAGTACATTTCACTTTGTTCATGGAGGACTTTCCAGGTATTTTTTTTTCCTGAGAGCATCAACAGCTGCATTTTTTCTAAACATATTTCCATCTTCATCATACTGCATAAGAAAAATCAAAACAAAAGAGGGGAAAAAAAAACATAAAGAAAAAAAAAAACCAAGCAAACAAACAACAAGAAAGGTGAAAATCCTATGCAGTTTCCATAGTTCTCTCTCTGGATGTGGATGGCACTTTCCATCACAAGTCTATCAGAATTGCGAAAAGTCTTTTTTAGAAAATGGTATTTTAGCAGGGATTTCAAGGAAGGCAAGGAAGATATCCAGGAGATATAGATGAGAGAGATGGGGGGGATACTCAGTGATAAGGCATGGAACTGGGAAATGAAGTATCTTGTATGAGGAAGAATAAGGAGGACTGTATCTCTGGATCATAGAGTATTTGAAAAAAAAGAAAGAGTAAGCTTGAACTGGTTATACTTTCATTACTTTCTAATTTTAATTCCTTTGTTAACTAACTCAAACCTACCCTCACCTCCACTCACAATCAAAGACTGCCAAAATCCAACCTTGGATTACTCCTATTCAAAAATCATCCTGAATAAAGGCCTGCTCTAAATGTGCTTTTTAATCTCACCTCATTTTTTACTACATTACAGCAAACATATGCTTCTCTAATTGATTCATTATCCCATTTTCCATAAAGATTGTGCTAAATATTCTTGTCTTCAAGCTTTCCCTTATACCAGCATCTCTCTACAACCTTCTCAGTTGAGGACCCCATTTTATATAGCATCAAAACAATTGATACTATTTGATGAGTTCCCTCTCATTTTTCAAAATCCTGATCTCCTGTCACCCATATTTCCTCCTTCATTCTCTCTTCCTTTATTCACATTTTAGATCAAGAAGTAGCAAACCTCTCTATGTGTATCTTTGATCTTCTTCCTTCCCAATTTATCCAGCAATTTGCCATCTCTATGATCCTTACCCTTTTTTTATCATAAACTTCTTATCTATTGACTCCTTCCTTGATGCATGTCTAATTTCTCCCCCATTAAAAAACAAACAAAAACTCCCCTCATTTGATCTGACCACCCCTGCTTCCCATCAACATCTCCCCCCCCCCTTTTGGCTGAATTCCTTGAGAAAGCCAATTATAATTGGTATGTTACTTCCTCTCTTTTCCTTTCAAAACCTTTTGCAATCTGGTTTATGACCTCATTCAACTGAAACTGTTCTCTCCAAAATCACTAATCATCTTTAAACTGACAAATCAAATGTTCTTTTTACCATATGAGATATTTATAAAATGCTTAGCACGTAGTGCCTGATACATGGTAGTTATTGTTTGTCCTTTGTTTTTGAAGAGAACCTATGACATGGGGCAATGTCTTGACTTGCACATGAATGGGATTTAAGTACAGCAGAATTGAGCAAAACCAGCAATTTCACTGGCGCTTCCAGAATCATTTGAAGTCCAGTGGAAGGACAAATGTCAAGATGGCAATGGGAGTACAAGAGATGACCTTGGCATTTTTGATGCCTTCATAAGCTCTTAGCGCTTTATAATGCCTGTTTCAACTGACTTAATGGCTGTTGGAATAAATTGTTTTATCTGCCCATTCCATTGAGAGAAATCTTCAAATGCTTTCAGTAGACATCCCCTTGAATCACTAATCAGTTTGAGGTATGTTGCTTACCCTTAACCTGGTTTAGCATGACTGCTGAGATGGTTTCTCCAAGAACATGGCAGCTCTTCCTGCTACAGCTTCTTGGTGCCACAAGTGAGAGTTGGGTGATAATTAGGAGTACCAAATGTGTATAAGTAACTCTGAAAAGGGCTATCACAGGTACTAATCCTCCTTGCACACCTCATAATCTCCCTGGAACATAACTATATCAATGCTTTATTGTTTTCCTCCTTCTCAATACTAATCCTCTTTGATCTCTATGCAGCATTTGACACTGCTCTCTCTATTCTCTAGGTTTTTATGACACAACTCTCTCCCAGGTCTCTTACATTTTTCTCAGTTTCCTCTGCTGATTTTTTTTGGCCATGTCATGCTCACTAGGCTTAAGAAAGAAATGAGAGATGGAGGAAATGGTGGTAATGAAGGAAAAAAAGAACAGCATGAGGGGTTATAAGGCATAATGAAAGATTGAAATTTGGCAAGGATGCGAGTCTAAGGTGGGGGTACTTTCTTTTAAGTGGATCGCCTGAGTCATTAACTCTTCCTCATTAGCAGGTACTAGGACATCATTTCAAAGTATACTACGTAACATATGGCTGAAAGCTGGCCCCTAGACTCCCATATGACTAACTGAAAGCAAGTAGAGAAGATGTGAGCAAGATTGAAATCTTGACCCCTCTATAAGCCAATTCAGTCTCAGCTACAAAAGAATGAACCTCTTTTCAGAATTGTCAAAGATTGGGTTGAGCTGCCTATGTCAAATATAGGCAGAGTGGCCATTTATTAGAGATTCTATGGAGGATAATTATGTTTCAGACAAGAAATAGACTTAATTTCCTTCCAATTTTGTGATTCTCTAATTCTATGAATAATAATACATTTCTGTAATTTCACCACACATAAGATCTTAGGAAATCCACTTATTTCCCACCCCTCCATACCCGTTTCCTTCTCTATAAAATGAGGGAATTTAGATTAGATAATTTCTAATAATGCTCCCAATAATAATAATAGATTTCTTCTTTTGGTATCATCTTTGTTTTCAATTCAACAGGCAACATACTTCTGAAGAATTAAATAATTTAAAGAAACAAAGTCGAGAGTAATTTAGAATGACAATAATTTAACATTAGATAACTGGATTTTTTTGATAGCTTAAGGGGGACCTATGAATAGTGCTCACTCCTATCACTTTGAGGAAGTCTTAAGAAAGGGAGCAATCTAACCCGTTAGTACTTTTGTACAATTTTGTTTAGAAATTGTCACAATCTTTCTTTCATTTTCTTTTTTTTATTTCTTCCTTTAAACTTAAATACAAAATAGCAAAAGAAAAAAAATTACCATGTACATAGCAGAACATGAGAGAATTCAAGATATAAAGCAATAGATTTTCATTTCAAGAAAGGCAATATAATAAATACTATACATTTTGTTCAGAACTGTCCATTTTTGTCTTCTTGTAAGTTTTCTTTTGTTCTCTGTCAAACATACACAATACATAGGCATCTATACATATACATAGGCATCTATAATCACATACATATATACACATTTGCATTCATATGCATCGGTGTAAGACTATACTATACTTGTTTTTCCTTTGCTTCTCTGACAGTGGATAAGTCCAATTTTTTCCATGTTTTTCTAAATCTACCAATATTCCAATCTTAAACTATTTAGTTATGTTACAATATTAATTAATATGGCTGACATTTAGTGTAGTTTCACTATTTTTCTCTTTTGACTAAATCTATTTTACCTTTAACTTTGAAATCATGATTATCACCCCTGCTTTTTTTAATCTAATAAATTCTACTCCTAATCTTTATTTTGTTTGTGTGTAACTCTTATTCCCTATCTCCCCTGACTCCTCTGCTTTACTTCTTTTTAAAAAATTTTAAAAATTAATTTTATAATTATAACATTTTTTTGACAGTATATATGCATGGGTAATTTTTTACAACATTATCCCTTGCACTCACTTCTGTTCCAAATTTTCCCTTCCTTCCCTCCACCCCCTCCCCTAGATGGCAGGCAATCCCATACATGTTAAATATGTTGTAGTATATCCTAGATGCAATATATGTGTGCAGAACCAAATTTTTTGTTTCACAGGAAGAATTGGATTCAGAAGGTAAAAATAATTTGGGAAGAAAAACAAAAATGCAAAGAGTTTACACTCATTTCCAGTGTTCCTTTTCTGGGTGTAGCTGATTCTGTCCATCATTGATCAATTGGAACTGAATTAGATCTTCTCTTTGTCGAAAATATCCAATTCTATCAGAATATATCCTCATACAGTATTGTTGTTGAAGTGTATAATAATCTCCTGGTTCTGCTCATTTCACTCAGCCATCAGTTCTTTGCATTCATCCTGCTGGTCATTTCTTACAGAGCAATAATATTCCATAACATTCATATGCCATAATTTACCCACCCATTCTCCAACTGATGGGCATCCGTTCATTTTCCAGTTTCCAGCCACCACAAAAAGGACTGCCACAAACATTTTGACACATACAAGTCCCTTTCCCTTCTTTAGTATTTCTTTGGGATATAAGCACAGTAGTCTCTGCTTTACTTCTACCCTCTAATTTGTTCTCCTATTACTTAGCCTACCACCACCACCCTACAAAGGATCCCTCCTTCCTTTCCTCCATCCTTTCCCTTGCCCTCTTGTTTCTATTTGAATTTATAAATCTTTTATAGATTTTCAAATATATGTCGGGTTCACTCTTTATCCCATTCCCATTAATCTACACCTTACTATACCCCCACCTTTTATATTCCCTCACTTTCTTATTTCTTTATAAATTTAGAAGACTTTTATTCCCTTCTAAATATATGTTGTACTCTCTTTAACCTGCATCTGATATGAGTAGTATCCTCTTTCAAAATCCTTTTTTTTTCTCTCCTCCTCCCTATCCCCTTAGCCTCTTATTTCTTTCTGAATTTAGAAAACTTTTATACCCTTCTAGATATATATACAAATATATATAAAAATATACATATGTGTGTATATTGTTCCCTGTTAACCCATTCTCAATGAAAGCAAGATTCTAGAACTACTTACTCCTCCTTCCTCCATCTAATTCCTCTAGATCAGTGCTTCATCTCACACCACATTTGTATAAGTTAATTACTCTTTACTTTTTTCTACATGGTTTTACTTTTTTAGAATCACATTGTACTCATTTTACCCCATTCTTTTTTTCAAACTTCTTAATTGCTAATGATAAGCTTACTGTTTACATTTCCAAGTATAAAATGGTATTTAATAAGAATATCTTGTAATTAGTCTTTGATGTTTACCTTTTATTTCTATTGAATCTTGTATGCAAATTTTCTATTAAGTTCAGGTCTTTTTGCAAGAAAATCCTGAAAATCATTGAATATCCCTTTTTTTCTGTTTAGAATTATGCTTCACTTTACTGATGATATTTTTAAGCCAAAACCTCAGTCTTCTGCTCTTCAATATATAGTGTTCCAAGACTTATGTTCTCTCAGTTTAGTTGCTGCTAGATCTTATGCAATTCTAATTGAGGTGTCACTGTATTTGAATTGCTTTTTTCTTGTTGTTCATAACATTTTCTTCTTGAGCTGGGAGGAGGGGTTCTTAATTTGACTATGTTATTCCTGTTTTCTTTATAGGATCTCCTTCAGGTGGTGATAGGTGGATTTTTATCTATTTCTATTTCCCCCTTATTCTAACACTTCAGGATAATTTTCTTTAATTATTTTTTGAATTCTTATATTAAGATTATTTTTTTTAATCATAGCTTTTAGGTAATCTAAATAAATCTTAGGTTTTCTCTTCTTGATCTGTTCTCCAGATCAGTTATTTTTCTTATGATCTGTTTCCCATTCTCTTCTGTTTTTTCATTTTTATATTTTGTTTTATTGTTTCTTGGTCTCTTTTAACTTTGCCGGCTTTCCCTTCCCAAAACTAATTTTCAAGAAGGCATTTTCTTCCTTAAGATTCTGACTCTCGTTTTGTATTAATTGACTTTCTTTTCATAATCTTGTTTTATTTGCATTGTTTTTTTATTTTAAAAAATTTCCTCAATCTCTTTCATTTGAATTTTAAAGTCTTTTTAAAAAGTTTTTCTTTGAATTCTTTTTGGGCAGGTGACCAGTTGACATTACCCTTTGGTATAAGAGAGACTTTTTTTGCTGTTGTTCTTTCAGGACCCTCTTCTGAGGAAGAACCTTACTTTTTTCTAGTCCCAAAGTCACTTTCTATGATTGGGTTCTTTCTCCTTTGCCTGATCATTTAAAAAAAGAAATTATAGCAACTAGTTATTGTAATCACCCCTAGACTTGAGATATGGGGGATGGTACCTCTGACCTCAGGTTCTCCTTCATTTCGTCCTTCTAGATCAGAACCAAAACCAAGAACTCTGCCTTCCTGTAAGTGCCCATAGCCAGCAGCATACCAACTCCCACTGATTTTACACTCACCAGGCATGTGCTGGTTCCTTCTCACCCAGGGCTGCATCTCAGTTGCAAGGCAGGGCTTAACATCCCTTATCAAACAGAGGTCCCTTCAATTTTTCCTCACTCAGATGTCAGTTCCAGGAGGTGAAAATTCCTGTGGCTGGGACAGAGGCTATCTTCAGCTTAACTAGCCCCAAACTTACTGCTTCCTGTTTCAGTGGAGCTAGCCTGGGGGTGTTTACACTTAACTCCGGGCAAATTTACAATCTGGTATCTTTCTTCTGATCTTCTCCTGTTGAGCCAGAAGGACCACAATTGTCCCCCAACTCTTATTTATTCTTAATCACTCTTATGTTTGCACTGAAATGCTATTTTGTTTTCTTTGTGGTGGAAATCTGGAGAGCTTGGAATTTTCTGACCTACTCTGCCATTTTCCTAGAATTCTTTCCCCCAATTTATTTTTTAAAAGACTGTTTAGGGAGGGGAGGATTTATGGATAATATCTTTCATGGGTCCCTAAATACTACTGTGATTAATTTGGGTAGCAGGTGCACCCATGATTCTCTAGGTTATAGATTAGCACTAGGGCTCAATTATTCTGCTATTTGGAGGTGTGTAAATCCCCACCTATAAAGATTTGCCTAAACCCAAACTAGAAGTATTGTCTCTCTATAGCCTTGAAATTGCCATAAATTGGACTTAGTACCAGACTTGGCTGATGGTGTTTGCCCATTAAATTTGGTTGACAAATTAAATACCCAAGGTTATATGAAGTCAAGTGCTAGAACAATCTTTCTTTCTCTCATTTTTTTTTTCTTGTCCCATGATGAGAAGTTATATTCCAGAGTAAAACTGAACCAGAGCATTTGGAGATCCCTTAAGACCATCTGAAAGGTCACTTTTCTTCTGAAATAAAGGATCTACTGCTGTAGAATGGTTCAAGTATAATTTTTATTAAAACTAAAACATTATAATGATAATCTAATTTTTAAAAGGCATTTAACCACACAATATGTATTAAACATTGTGCTAAGCACTAGAGATCCTAAAAAAAAGTGAAAACAATCTCCTTCCTTCAATGTACTCAGACTAGTTAAGAAAAAAGAGAAATTTAAGTGTAATTATATAATTAGCTCATTCTTTCCCTCCTTGGATTTGATTGGTTGAGCTTTAGTGGGTATAACTTCCCGAATGTTACAGTGAGATGAAACTTCCTGCTCTAAAGAGAGAACAGTCATAACCATGAAGTCTACAGTGAATTTCTGTTTACCAACACTAGCCACATGTTTAGTGTTCTTCATACACTACATTCTTTCTCCTACATCCGGACTTTTGCACTGTCTGTCCCTCATGCCTGAAATGCATTTCTACCTCACATCTCTTGGAATCCCTAATTTTGTTTGAAGTTCAGCTCAAGTCCTACCTTCTACATGAAGGCTTTCCTGACTGATTCTCAATTCCTTTTCTCTGCCAAAATTACCTTTGCATTTATTTTTATAATGTAACACCAGCATCAATAACCTCCGCCACAGACTATTGCCATTATTAGGATATCTTTAAGGGGTGATCAAGTCTTTGATTTACCATGTAACTATGTTTCTTTGAGGAATCTGTGAGGAGACTGAGAATTTTGGAGGGGCCGTTAATTGTGATGGCTGAAAAGAGGACAGAGAAAAGGGATGAAACAAACTTACTTACTGAGAGAATTAGGTTCAATTGGCACCATGAGAAGAAACATGAGAGAATTCTTGAGAAAAGACTGTTGTATTTTAAGATAAATGAATAGTGGAATTCTATTTATAGAATTTGGAAATTAACAGTGCTAGTAATATTTAAAGGTTAATACAGCTATAATCTTTTTTTTTTAATGAATGGGATAAACCCATATCCTAATTGTGACTTGAGACTTTGCAATAACAAGTTAAGCTATAGCTAAAAGCTTCAGATATTCAATTATCTTAGATAAATTTACATTCCCCTCCTGTGTCCCCTACCCCTCACCTTTTCAATAGCATTAAGTTCCTAATATAGTAAAAAAAAAAGTGTGTCATTGACTTGTATTCTTTGTTTGTGGGGTACATTTTTAGTCTCTAGCATTAGGATATAAAGCTGGATTTCAGCTAATGGGCAAAAAAGGTCAGAAGGGGGTGGGGGCTTCTGAATTAGGGTCTATATAATCCAGTTTTTGCAGCTTGTACTTTGTACTCTTCTACTAAGGATACCTTGTCTGTTGGGAGCTGCCTTTTCTTGCAAAACCATAATAAATCCTTTTTGTTTTTTACCTTAAGGGTCTCTGATTTTAATTTGGGTAAAGGTCGCTGTCCCACACACAAGCAAGCTTTGTACAGGATATAATGAAGAGGAAAAACTGTTAATTAATAATGTAATTAGTAACCTTGATGCTTATTTAAATCTACAAGATCAGAGAATTTGATTTAGAGAGGGGTGAGCTTATGGGAAAACATAATCTAGGGCAAGGGCTCAGAGCCAATTAGTTAATTAAATGAGAGAGGTGATGTAATTTGAGCAATTAATAAGAAAATATCAAAACATGTTTCTTGTTTGCCTTATAGCCTAGAATAATAAGGAATAAGAAAAAAATGTGTTAATAGTACATAGTAAGAAGGTGATCAACCCCACCTAAGCTACATATGAGATGTCACCCTCTAAAATCTTTACTACAATATATGGAAATAAAAGCAAATAAATGGTACAGTGAATGGAGTGTCTGGTCTAGATCTAGCCTCATATATTTACTAGTTGGGTGAAAGTTGCCAAATCATTTAATCTCTATTTGCCTCAGTTTTCTTATCTGTAAAATGGAGAGAATAATAGCACCTCCCTCTCAGAATTGCAGAGATCAGTTGAGATAATAATGGTAAAAAAGAATTGTGCTGGCATGTAGTTAAGTATTGTATAAATGTTCCTATAATAGATGTACAAATATATACATATATGTGCATATATATATATATATATATATATATATATATATATATATATATATAAATCCACATATACATACATCATTTAGGTGACAGTGAGTAAAGCACTGAGTCTGGAATTCAGGAAGACTAGTTCAAATTTAGCCTCAGACCCTTACTAACTGTATGATCTTAGTCAAGTCAATTAACTCTGTTGATTTCAATTTCTTCATCTATAAAATGAATTGGAGAAAGAAACGGTAAATTATTCTGGTATCTTTGCCAAGAAAACCACAAATGGGGTCACAAATAGACATGACTGAAAAAAAAACTGAACAAAAATATATATGTATATTTCTATACACATGCATATATATAGTTGTTATACACACATCTATCTATCTTTCTATTTATTTCTTTATCTATTGATCCATCTATCTATCCCAATTTGACTCCTTTGATAGCATAGGGCAGGGACTATTTCAATTTTATATTTTGTTTCCCCAACCTTAGCACAGTGCCTGGCACATAATAGGTCTTCAACAAATACTTGTTGATTTATTGATTTACTAAGCCTGTTGTTGGATCCAGAAGAAGCCTTTACACTCTATCTGGGAGTTTCCATAGCAGTTTGGAAGAGAGCTTGGGCTAGAGATGGGAGAAAGTGGTTTGCATATAACAGTGCACTTTAATGAACTGAATTGAAGTAAATGAAATTGAAGAGACACAGTAGGACTCTGAGACTGAGTTAAAAAAAATGAGGTAAAACAATGAGATGATTGATACCAGTTCCAATGATTTTGTGATGAAGAGAGCCATCTACACCCAGAGAGAGGACTGTGGGAACTGAATGTGGATCACAACATTATATCCTCACTCTATTTGATATTGTTTGCTTGAATTTTCTTTCTTACTCATTTTCTTTCCTTTTTGATCTGACTTTTCTTGTGCAGCAAAAGAATTGTATAAATATTTTTTACACATATCGGATTTAACATATATTTTTAACATTGCTTGCCATCTAGGGGAGGGAATGGGGGAAAGAAGGGGAAAATCTGAAACACAAGGATCAATGTTGAAAAATTATCTGTGCATATGTTTTGAAAATTAAAAGCCTAAAAAAAGTTTAACAACTAAAAGAAAAAAAATGAGGCAACATAGTGTAATAGAATGAGCATCTGACTCAGGGTTGAAAGGCTTGATTATCTAAAACAATCTAGAACATAGTACCTTGCACATAGTAGGTGCTTCATAGATTGGTGTTGAATAAACTGTTTTCAAATATTTCTTCTAGTACTAGGATGGTTCTCTATATATTGTTTGTAGTCTATCATCCAGAAATTGTCCTGATACTATATTTATGTTAAATTATATATTATACAGGTAGAAAAAGACTAATTAGCATTGATAAAAAAAATTAGCCTTTGAGTCATGAAGATTTAACATATACTGACTTTGAGACCATGGGGCAAATTACCTAACCCTTCAATTCTCAGACAATTCTCTGAGACTGTAAATTAAAGAATGATTGCCAACATACATTTGTAGAGGTACTTTTCTCATATAGAATTCCTTATGTGATGAAAATTCCAGGTCCAATTCACTTGTATGCATACAAGTGTGCTTTATTAATATACTCCATTTATGTTTGTTTATTTTTTCTTGTGTTTAGGAGTGTCTGGACCCCAAAAGAATAAAGTGCTCAGTTCTAACACAAGCATTTTCTACCAAGTATGAAAAAAAATGAGTTCCTCCTATGAATAATTGGTCCACATACTTAGAGGTATTTAATTTTATTATAGTAACTTATTGCCTAGTTGTTTAATACACTGTCTTCAGGCTCAGTCCCAACCTCAGCCCATTCTTGATATTTGAAAAGTTATCCCATCCACCCCCACCCTAGAACACCTGGCTAGTTATGCAATAGCACACACAGGGAAAAATCCCTTTTATGGTCTCTATTGGTAATTCAAAATATTTTATTTGGCATAATATTTCAGAAACATTCTAGCATCACTCGCTTAAATGGTTCCATTTACCATTTAAGTAAGGTACATTCAGGCACTCAGGACCATGGCTCCTGAGCATACTGAACAAACTCCATTTGCCTCATGTTTTATTATATACCCAAGGAGAACATCAACTAGCAATTAGCACATGAAACCTGGCACTGAACTTTGTTACCTAAACCAAGCAAAGCAAAAAGAGCTTTAGGGATTTTCATCAATAAGCTTAATAGGCAGCCTAAAGCATGCTAGGTGGGTGAAGGTTATTATAGCATCCCTGAAATGAGAGATGGAAGGGTATTGAGTCTTAAATTAGAAAGGCCATCTTCTTGGAATCTAGCTAGAATGCATTTATATTTGCTCACAATAGCATTTTTAGCAAGCCTGATCTACACTGCAGTGCTTTGTAGAAACACTATACTTTTAAAAGATAAAAATGAATGAGATTTGTTAATTAAAATAGAGGCAGCAAAAAAATTGAATTTTATACAAACAAGTTAGTTATTAAAATACTTAGTTTATATTAATAACATTCCTGACCTCAAAAATTTATAATTTAATAGGGATAACACAATTAGCATAGATAACTATAGATATCATAGATAATAATATATATAATGAGTTCTGTGTGTGCTAAGTTTGGAACAAATCAGTAGAGTGAAATTTGGATTTGACATCAGAAGACTTGGGTTCAAGTTTCAACTTTGTGGATCAATAGACAATGCTTAAACTCCTTGAACTTCAGTTTCCTGATCTGCAAAATGTTGAGGTTGTATTAGATGATCTTTAAGGTTGTTTCCAACCCTAATTCCTATAGATTTCCCAGCATAAAGTCCAGAGGGAAGGTCATTACTGGGAGAAAAAAAGTGACATACAAACCAAAAATGTCGATTAAAGAAAAACAGGGATTATGCAAGGATTCATTAAAGATGACTTGAAATGTCTTCTTTGTTTATGCAAAGCTTTGGAGTAGGTAAATGTTGCAGGGGATAGAACCCCTGTCCTGACCAGAAGAAGACTTGAATTAAATTTAACCTGAAACACTTACTAGCTAAATGATCCTCGCACTTAGTCACTTAATGTTGCTTGCCTTAGTTTCTTCATCTGTAAAATGGGTATTATAATAATAACAACTACTTCTCAAATGAGATAATAATTATAGTGTTTAGCATAATATCTGGAATATAGCATTATGTGATTGTTAGCTATTTATTATTTTTGTTTTTGTTATCTGAGATAGATAACACAGTCAATATCAGTGGAACTGTTATGTAGACAAAATATGATTTCAAGATGATGGCTAGTTATATAAATAAGCATTATATCTCTTTTGCTGCCAACATGGTGGTTTGCCCACTGTTAGCAATTTAAAAAATGTTTTCTAAATGGAATTGCATCTTACTGGCTTAGGACTAACCTTACTTGGTTTGTCTTTCCTCCCTGCCTGGCATCCTGCTCTGCCTAAATGATAACTCATGCTTATAGCAATTAAAGATTTACAAAGCACCTTCTTCACAATGTTGCTTGGAAGTAGAAATTCCTATCTCAATTCCATAAGCATTTATTAAGCACCTAATGTATGTAAGATATTGCCAAAAAGCAACACCAACTAACCAATACCCTTCTCTCAGGGAGTTTACATTATTAAAAGAATTTAACATGTAAACAGATAAATGAATATGGTATGAGAGGGATTAATGAAATACAAGAAATGTTGGGGCTGGGATGCAAACCTAGTTCTCAGATATATATTTGGTTATCTATATTAGATTTATGGAGACTTGGATTTAAGTTCTATTTCTGATACCTACTCTGTCTTTCTCACCCTTGGAAATTTACTTACTGAGCTCTCCAGGCAACTCTTATAAGTTGCAGAGAAAGGGCCAACAAAGAATTCCCCTTACCAATGAAACCACAGCCTCTGGGTCATTCCAGTCATTGTAAAAAGTCCCATTAGTCTAAGCACCTCACATTTCTTTCTATTCCCTGTGGTGGAAGTCCAGGCTTGAGGATCATTTTGTGTTTTTCTTTGCTTTATGGGTTGCCTTGGCCAAAGAATGTTACTTAGTGGCTATGTATTTGAGTCTAGTATTGCAAATGGATGATGAGTTGAAGCCGGGGGAAAAGAAATTAGAGTGTATTTGGGAAATTTCACAATGCTTTTATTGATTCCAAGCCCTTCTTTTGTGAAAACTGGTCTTTTCAACATAGATATGTATGTTTTCCTGGAAACGTTGCAAAGCTGTGAACCTTTATGGATGATCCAAAGAGTAATGGAGAGAGGCATGATAAGGGTAATAAGGTAATAGATCATATGTGCTTCAGAAGTAGGTAAAGGAACGTAGAGAATGTATATGGCAGAAAGGGGCCTGTTTTGGTTTTCTATTTGTATTCTGGGACTTGATTGTAGTGTTTTTAATATAGCGATCACTTAATAAATGTCCTTACATTTATTCTGTTCTGGATATGTGTACTGATCACCCAGTTCTATGAATTACTCATTCAACTATACATTATGGTCCTGAAATTAGACATTTCTGTTATACTTCATTTTTCCTGAGTGGATAGTGGGGCATTATAGAATTTATTTAAGAGCCTCTGTAATGTTTTGGCCTTTTTGATAGAATCAGTTCATTCTCACTTATAAGCAGGCTCTCATAATTTACAGGGAATCTTTTCATTTGAACTTTGCATTGGACATTCTCCATAACAGCAGTAAAATTTTTTGATAAGTAATATTTCTTGGTTTTGTGTTTTTTTGATATTAGTAATTATAGGCCTATCAAATAATTTTTCCATTGTTACAACTTTCAAGGAATCTTATGTGATTTTTGACATATGTTTTAAAATATTCTCATATATAACATTTCAAAATATCTTATTGAAGGAGAGTACTTAAAATGGAATTTTGCCCTACTAGATTAAATGTGTTTTTAATAATCAATGAAAAATGATCATGATGGAATATGAGCTCCCTTAGAAATTATTGTTAGGTAAAGACTAAAAACTATATGATTTTAAAGAAGTAATTTGCTAAAATATTATTTGTGAAACCCTGATTCTTCCCTTCACATTTTTGTCAAGTATATAATGTATATATACACACATAAACATGTATATATATATATGTGTGTGTGTATATATAATACACATTATATATGCACAAATATAAAATTCTCTTAAATATCTTTTTAAAGTCAATTAATTTTTATTTTATTTTTCTCAATTACATGTAAATAAATTTTTAAAACATTTTGAGTTACAAATTCTCTCCCTCCCTCCTTCCCCTCTCCTCTCATTGAGAAAGTGAGCAATTTAATATAAATTATATATGTGCAGTTATGCAAAGCATTTTATGTTGCAGAAGAAAACACAGACCAAAGCCCCCACTCCACAATAAAAAGAAAGAAAAAAATGTATGCTTCAATTTGCATTCAGCTTCCGTTAGTTCCTTCTCTAGAGGTAAATAGCATTTTTCATCATAAGCCTTTTGCAATTTTCTTGGATCATTATGTTATTGAAAATAACTAAGTTATTCACAGTTGATCATTGTACAACATTGCTATGACTATGCTCAATGTTTTCTTTATTCTGTTCACTTTGCTTTGCATCATTTCATGTAATTCTTCTCAGCTTTTTCTGAAAATATCCTGCTCATCATTTCTTTTTTTATTATAGCTTATAAAACTTATATTATATTATAAAAATAGTATGACAGAATATATGCATGGGTAATTTTTCAATATTGTCCCTTGCAATCACTTCTGTTCCAACTTTTTCCTTCCTTCCCTCCACCCTCTTCCCTAGATGGCAGGCAGTCTCATACATGTTAAACATGTTAAAGTATATCTTAATACAATATATGTATACATAATTATACAGTTCTCTTGTTGCACAAGAAAAATCAGATTTAGAAAGGTAAAAATAACCTGGAAAGAAAAACAAAAATGCAAACAGTCCACATTCATTTCCCAGTGTTCTTTCTCTGGATGTAGCTAGTTCTGTTCATCACTGATCCATTGGAACTGAATTGGATCTTCTCATTGCCAAAGATAGCCACTTCCATCAGAACTGATCCTCATACAGTGTCATTGTTGAAGTGTATAATGATCTCCTGGTCCTGCTCACCTGCTCATTTCACTTAGCATCAGTTTATGTAAGTCTCTCCAAGACTCTCTGTATTCATCCTGCTGGTCATTTCTTACAGAACAATAATATTCTATAATATTCATATACCACAATTTATCCAATCATTCTCCAATTGATGGGTATCCATTCAATTTCCATTTTCTATCCACTGTGAAAAGGGCTGCCACAAACATTCTTGCACATACAGGTCCCTTTCCCTTCTTTATCATCTCTTTGGGATATAAGCCCAGTAGTAAGACTGCTGGATCGAAGGATATGCACATCTTGATAACTTTTTGCTGCTCATCATTTTTTAAAGCACAATAATATCCCATCACGTTCATATACCATACCTCCTTCAGCCATTCTCCAATTAATGGACATCCCTTCAATTTCCAATCCTTTGTCACCATAAAAAAAGTTGCCATAAACATTTTTGTACACATAGGTCTTTTTCCTTTTTTTTTTTTATCCCCTCAGATCCAGCAGTAGTATTACTGGGTTATCACACAATTTTATTACACTTTAGTTCTAAGTTACTCTCCAGAACAGTTCTAAATTACTCTCCAGAATCTTGAATCACTTCACAACTTCGCCTGATTTTAGTGCCCTAATTTTTTTACATCCCTTCCAATATTTATCATTTCCCTTTTCTGTCATAATAGTTGATCTGATAGGCATAAGATAGTACCTCAGAATTGTTCAATTTATATTTCTCTAGTAGTGGGTTTTCTGCTTTTCCTCTAGTCTTGTCTGCACTCTGTGTGTGTATGCAAACTCTTTTTAATTTAATGTAATCAAACTTATCCATTTTATATCTTGTAATGTTCTTTATCCATTAATTTTATTATAATATTTATTAATTCCATGTTCCCTTAATTTTCTTTTGATATCATCTGTGTCTGAATCATGTACCTATTTTGACATTTTTGAGATAAACCACGTAAGATGTTGGTCTATAATTAATTTCTACCAAACTGCTTTCTAGTTTTTTCAGCAATTTTTGTGAAACAGCAATTTCTTCTCCCTAAATCTTGGATTTTTGTCAACACTAAATTATTAATTGTTATTATCAAACACTAGATTATTATGAACATTTTCTGTTGTGCATTATGTATCTAATCCATTCTACTTATCCACCCTTCTGTTTCTTAGCCAATACCAGATTGTTCTGATGATCACTACTTTATAATACAATTTGAGATCTGATACTGCTAAGCCATATTTCTTTACATTTTTTCATTGATTCCCTTGGTAATTCTTGACCTTTTGTTTTTTCAGATAAATTATTATTATTTTTCTATCTCTATAATTTTTTGATAAATTGAATGATATGGCATTCAAAAGTAAATTAATTTAGGTAGAATTGTCATTTTTATTACATTGGCTTGGCTTACCTATGAGAAATTAGTTTCTCCAATTGTTTAAATCTGACTTTATTTGTATGAAAAATGTTTTGTAATTGTGTTCATATAACCTCTCATTTTAGGCAGGTAGACTTTCAAGTAGTTTATATTGTCCACAATGATTTTTGAATGGAATTTTCCTTTCTATCTCTTCCTATTGGATTTTTGTTGTTATATATAGGCATATTGATCATTTAAGTGGGTTTATTTTATATCCTGCAACTTTTCTGAAATTGTTAATGACTTCAACCAGTTTTTCAGCTGATTCTCTACACATACTATCATATCACCTGCAAAGAGTAATCATTTTCCTTCCTCATTGCCTATTCTAATTCCTTTAATGTTTTTTTCTTCTTTTCTTTCTATAGCTAACATTTCTAGTACAATATTGAATTCTAGTGGTTATTATAATGGGCATCTTGCTTCATCCCTGATCTTACTGGGAAGGGTTTAAAGTCTTCCCCATTACAGAAATGCTTGCTGATGATTTTAGACAGGTACTACTTATTATTTTAAAGATAGAACTTTAGAGAGAACTTCTCTGTTCTCTAGTGTTTTTAATAGGAATGGATATTATATCTTTTCAAAAAGTTTTTCTGCATCTATTGAGATAATCACATAAGTTTTGTTGGTTTTGTTTTTGATATGGTCAATTATGCTGATAGTTTTCCTAATATTGAACAAGTCTTGAATTCATAAATTCTACCTGGTCATAATATATGACCTTTGTGATATATTGCTATAATCTCCTTTCTAGATTTATTTTTTTACATCAATATTCATAAGAGAAGTTGGTCTATATTTTTCTTTGTTTTTTGCTCTTCCTGATTTAGATATAAACACTATACTAAATATCTTAGAGTAGAAAATAGGCACTAGTGGTTGAAAATTATTAATATTCTCTCAATAGCCTTCTGTGGCTAGTAATAATAATAGAGTTATGATTTTTCTAAGCAGTTGTTATCTTCTCTTCTTTTGGATATGTTGAGAACCAATCTTTCAGTACTCTCAAAATTGTGCTACTTTCAAAATAGACCTCCTCTGTAATTAAAAAAAAATAGTCCAGTTGTTCTTCATATCTGTGTTTTCTTTGGTGCTATTTCTGCTTCCTAGTACAATACATTAGGAATTGTGACGTTAGAGTCCAAATATGTTGGCTCCACTATTATTAATGGAGAAAAGAATTTGTTATAGAAATTTTACAGATTTTTTCCATTTTTATCTGTTCATTGAACTCCTTCCAATTCCATCCTTAAATACCCCCAGGTTGATTTAGCTAGTTGGATGTCTAGCCAAACTCTCTGTAAACTAGATTTTCCTTCTACTGTTTCTTGATATTTTATGAGGCTATACAGCTTGAAACCATCTACTATCCTTCTTTGTAAGATTTTGCAAATTAATCTTATTGAAATAACTTATAGCAATGGTTATGTGAGTTCTAGAAAAGAGTTTGCCATATTTTGTATTTTTCTAGTGGGTCTCACAGACAGCTGTTCTAACACTCAACTAATTAGCATTTTGGGTTTTCTTTCTTCAGGAGATATTATACCAGCTTTTGCAATCTTTAAATTGATTCAATCCATCTGTATAGCAGTGGTTTTTATTATAGCAACTAAAGTCTACATAATTGGCAGCTTAATCATAGTGATATTTGACTTCTTTGGAACTATTTCCTTTTTTCACTGTGGGAAGCTATTGATACCATAGCCCAGGGCTCAGAGTATAGAAACTTTAGTTCACATACATAAGCATATTTGTTTTTTAAAACTTGATAAAGTGGAGAGAAGTTGAAAAATGCAGAAGCTTATATGAAGGAACCACAGTCAATTTAAGTATTATAATAGATGGCATCAATCAATATAGAAAAATTGTAGTTAAAAGACTTAGTCAAAATTGATCAAGTTTATAGATGGTGGATATTCAGAAGAAAGAAAATAAGAAGAAATGTTCTTTTAACAGTTTTGGTTGTGTTATATTTCTTTCTGTTTCACTCTTATAATTGTAATAAAATATTGATCTTATTCCTCTCCCTCCTATTCTTATTTGCTCTTGCTGATCGTTTTTTACAGAACAATAATATTCCATAATATCCATATACCATAACTTATTCAGCCATTCTCCAACTGATGGCCATCTATTCAGTTTCCAGTTTCATGCTACTACAAAAGAGCTTCTGCAAACATTTTTGTATATGTGGGTCCCTTTCCCTCCTTTAAGATCTCTTTGGGATATAAGCCCAGTAGAAACATGTTGGATCAAAGAGTATGCGCAGTTTGATAACTCTTTGGGAATAATTCTAAATTGCTCTCCAGAATGGTTGGATCCATTCACAATTTCACCAAGAATGTATTGGTGTCCCAGTTTTCTGATATTCCCTCCAACATTTGTCATTATCTTTTCCTGTGATCTCAGCCAAATTGAGAGGTGTGTAGTCCAAAGCCTTCTTTTTACAGAAGAGGAAACAGTCCAGAGAAATTAAGTGATTTGGCCGAGATCACAGTGATAGTAAGAAGTAGGAATTGAACATAGTTCTCTTGACTACTACTACCTTGATTAGAACTAGTTTTTTAATCTTTTTTTCATAGTGATTAATTTATTTCACTTAAATTTGCTTAAGCAATGGTTGTGATTTATAATGGTGTCTTTTTTTTTTTTTAAATCGATTTCCAATCTTAAGAGTTTAAACATACTGATAAGTAGATTTGAGTAGGCTAGTTTTCTCTTAGATTGCAATCCATACATTTAGAATTATAGGATCACAGATTTAGAAGTAGAAGAGATCTTTGAAGCTATTCTCTCATTGCAGATGAGAGAATTGAAAGCCACAGAAGAGAAATTAGTAATTTTCCTAAGATCACAACTTGTATGGATTTGCATTCAGTGCTTCTGACTCCCAATTCATCTTGTTTTCCATTATACTACAATTGATTTTTACTTTTGCTCTCTCAAGTCAATGGTCTCATTGTACAGGGAGTTGAAACAAAAATAAATTTCATGTCTATAACCAATCATTTCTTGTCTTTTAGAATATAATTAGCTTTATCTTTTGTGATAGTATTTATTCTTCCTAATTTCTCAGAGTGTTTATCATTTATAGGTACAAGATTTTGTGTCATCTATAATCCTTAGGAATCCTAAGGTATTTTTGTCATTACATTTTACCATTCTATCTTTGTTGGCAGTAGAAACAGCAATGTCTTTGGAGCTGAAATACTTGAGTTAAAATCTTACTTCTGATTCTTACTACCTGTTTGACCTAAAACAAATAAATTGAATTATGTGAAATTTAATTTCCTTATCTGTAAAATAAAATCTGTTTTGGGCTAAATAACCTCTGAACTCCCTTTCAGCTTTAGGTGGATAATTCTATGAATTTCTGAATCTTTTTATTGCAGTCACTGAACATTAAAGTATATGTTGATTAAATTTGGAAAAACTTATTGACTTCATAGGATTTTTCTGCCCTCTCTGAAGTGGGTAAGTTATAATTATTTTCATGATAAATACTTAAAATCATCATTGCAATCTCTCAGCTTGAGACATTCTCTCTGGCTATCCCTCATGCCAAGAGTGCTATCCTTACTCTATTGTGATTATTAGCTTCCTTTAAGTCCTAATCAAAATTTTACCTTTTATAGGAAGCTTTTCCCAATCCTTATTCCGGTGCTTTCCCTTTATTAATCATTCCCTTTTCACTTCAGATTTATTTGTCTGCATGTTTTCTCCTCATTAGATTGTACATTCCTTGAGGGCAAGGAGCTTTTGATGTCTTTTGTTTCTTTATATCCCTAATGCTTAGCACAGTGCCTGATACATAGAAAGCGCTTAATAAATGTTTATTGATTGATTGATTGCAATATGAGATGACATCTCAGGAAATGGTTTTCTCTTTATGTGCTCAGATTCCTGAGAAAAAGCAACTCAGACATTTCATTTATCTCCAAAGAGAACTGTACATCAATTAGCTTCCAATCAGATGCAATTTCTTTTTTTCTTTCACTTTCATTTACAGTAAGACTGTGAAATTAAACAAGATTCAGTTCTTCTAACTGCATCTTCTCTTGGTTATCCAATCAAGTTTTCATACTTAGAATAGAACAGGTAAACAGGTGTTTATAGATACACTTAAGAATTGTGTAATTCTTAGCCACCAGTTGAATCCAAAAGCTCTTCAGAACTTTCTTATTCTTTTCCCAACCCTGGAGAAGATAAACCTGCTCAATATTGGTTTGAGTCTTGGGACAAAACTGATCTTATTAAGGATCGGATGTTGAATACATCAAACATATCATTCTATAATGACTAATGCCCATCACTCTTCTAACCACCAGACAGAGCCAGGAACTTGTCATTTTCTTCCATTCTCCTTTCTGCTTTTGAGATTTTGCTCAGGAATAGATAATGTTACCTCAGTGTGCTTAATTGATTCACTCACATTTCTCTCAAATTTCCTTCCTTAGCCTGCTCTCCTTCTTTTTAATACCCTGGAGGCAACTCTAAATCCCTCGTTAGAGAAGATTGCTAAATTTTCAGTGTGATTATTTATACATAAAAAATTGGCATAACTAAAAATCACGATCCAATTTATTATTTTGTAGATTGTACAAAGAAACTTTGTTAATAATGTAAATTAAATTTAGAAGTTTGTGTGTACATTTTGGGAGGGAGAAAGGTTTGGTTGTTATTCATTTGTTTATATATTTATATCTTTACTTTCATACTTATATCCACACAGATTATTTCTGTCCCGCAGTTGTTCTCCCAGTCTATCCTTGACTTTTTATTATATTGATAATAAACTGCCCTTAAAGTAAAACCTTTGCCCTCATCTTAGAACTTAGTAGGCATATATTTAGTTTTTAATTTTCTATACCCCTGATGCTTCCCCTAATAGAATGTAAGGCCAGTGAGGGCTGGTAATGTTTCATTTTTGTCTTTGAATTCCAGTGCCTAGCAGAGAGTAAATACTTAATATTATTGAATAAAATTAGCCCTGTGTACCTCTCCCCCCACTCCATGTACTCCTCCCCTCCATTCCACAGAAGCAAAAGAAGGCTACACACGTCTAAGGACCATTTTGTCTTTGTCTTTTTCTTTTTCTTTTTTTGTTTTTTATTAATTATCATAACCAAATAATTCATTTCCAGTTGGTCAGACACTTGGTGATCTCTAGTCTCAAATAGGCTATCCTCAGTATATAGCCTTTCTAGTACAATAAAACTTCAGAGAGCTTTGCACTAGTAGAGTAATATTCAAGAAGTTTCATGTCACGATGGGTCATCAGAATAGGACTCTATGGAATCTTCTCTATACATCTGCTTAAAATGTTGCTCAGTGAATTACCTATGCATCCACATATCTCTTTTGACAACTCCTTTTCTCTCCTCTTCCCATCAAAATTGCTTATTTCTTTAGAATTTAATTCTTGGTAATCTCCCATTCCACCAGGGATGACTTCTCTAAAAAGATTTTTTAGGGCATGAGATCAATTTTCTTAACACTTTGAAATCTAATTCCCTAAAATCTAAATTGCTTGTTAGACCCAGTATTCCTTTCTATCTTTAACATGAAGTCTAAGATGGAAGGCCCAATTCCACCTAAAGTTCTCATAATTTCTATTTGACTAGTTTGTCCTTGGTGGTCAGAATAGAGTCTAGAATGTTGGCCACCTAATAAGGAGAAACTGTGGTATACTGTTTTGACACTTGCAGGCTGTCAATGATGTTTTATTTGTACAATTTGAGACACTTGGAGCATTGTAGTAATGGCAGTAGTCCAAAGTAGCTAATTTGGTACCTTTTTTAAGTTTACAGAAATGCAATGTTTGTGTATAAATTATTTTGCCAATGTCTGAGGTGTCCACTGGGTGGCTCACTTCTTAAGCCAAGAGCTCAGTAGACAGCTCAATTTGATGTGAATGTGGTTCAGCCTCCTCAGTAAGTGCAGTGTAACTATTGGCCACCAGAGTATGCTCAGCCTAAGAATGATGTGTTACTCCTCCTCTCACGGAAACACATTGAGTAGTTTAAAACCAATGATGGTTGAGCTTGGATTTTTAGGGAGAGAATATTATGGAATATTGTTTAAAGTATTAAAAATGTAAATACTATAGTTCTCTTTCAGGATGTTCCCAAGACTCAGCTACTTAATATATCATGACTATTTCACTTATTGAACATAGCAAAAATGAAATGGAATATATTCCACAGTGCCCTTCTTCAATCAGCTTCTGAAATGTCTCCCCTTTATTCTCCCAGATCTTAGTACATGAGGAATAATCCCAAACAACTTACTCTGGAAAGTTGAGGTATGTATTATGGAAGGCATTGGGTGTCTGGGACCCCATTTATGATCAGGTACTACACAAAAGAATGCAAGGCAGTCATGGCCTGAGAAGGATGTCTTCTTGTCCATCTTACCAACCAATTAGATTTTCAGTAGTGGTTGGTCCTTGATACTCTGGGTTGTCTCAATAGCACTTGTCTCTGATACTTAGTTCTCCTGGTAATTTTTTCATTAGAGGGGATAATTAAATGAGACTGGGAGTTATTGAAAGTGACATCTATGCTTTTTAAAAATAAATATAATAATGAATAAATTTAGGTTATAGTGTTTTACTTGCTTTATTTTAATAAGGAAGATTATGAAATATTTTAAGATTTAATGGAGTTGTCAGAGTGTATTAGTTATAGTTTTTGTCTATATTTCCATCTGTCTCTTCACTTTAAGGGTGGCTTTAACATGACAGATGGTGAAGTTAATCTATAGTCAAAGTTCAAGATTTAGTTAATTTCAGTATCCATTTGACGATACATATTTCCAATTCTTCCCAACAATAATGTCTTTTTCTCCACAAAAGAATTTCTGTGACATCTTACTGTGAGGTGATGGTTACCCTTGATTTGTAGAGACAATAGTAAAAAAGAATACTGATGTGGGCAGGTCCTATCATGCTGGAAAGGTTTCAGGTAGAGCCTTGGTAACTGAATGAATTTGTTGTCTTAGGAAAGGGCTAGTTAAATTAACTGAATATGAAGAAATAATCTTAAAGAATTATTCTAATTCTAAATCCTATGAAAGTATATATTGAGTTCTTGTGTTATGCTAACTTTGTCATTGAAATAATAGCCCTTTAATACATGTTGTTTACCATACAAAGGATCTTTACCAAGAAGTCACTAGTATTATTTTGATTCACTTTTGAAGTCATTCTATATTATATCTTTTAAGAAACTGAGATCATACCTATTTAAATTTCTTTATATTCCCTTGATTGGATTCACAAATCCTGGTCAAAGGCACTCTTTGAATATCTGGGCCCAGCCCCCACTCTCAGCTCAGCTTCCTCCAGTCCTCACCTGATCTGAGCTAACTGAAAAGCCCGCCAAGAACTTAGGGTCACCTCCCATCTTCTGGGTATAAAAGAGGTGAGCCAGAACTCCCTCTTTGCAGGAGCCCTCCCAACAACACATGGTATTCTTCTGACCATGTAAGGGTTCTTGCCCTCCCAGAGGCCACCTCTGGCCTTGGTGTCTTTCTAACTGAGCTTTACTTCCAAATTTCTACAATAAACTTTTTATTTATCAATATAGGTTTTCGGGCCTATAAATTCACAGGACACTGCGCCTCATGGGATTATCTTACTATCTATGTGCCGAGAAATGGGGTTCCCCCTTTCCTTTCCCTCATTATATATACACACATATTTACATATATGTATAAATATATATATGTGTGTGTGGATTATGGGGTTATTTTTATACTTTTAAAGAACTCCCTAAATCCTCAAAAGTCTACAGAAAAAACAACAACCCTGCAAAAAACAAAAAAAAAGCAAAAAACACCAATGTGATCACCTGGAAATCATGCTGCTATGATGAGGCAAGTTTACTATCAGTCAATCAATCAATAAAGTAAGTTATCATTTTCTATTTCAGTCCTTGGTTTGCAAAGTTCATCTTCTTCCCAATTGGCCTCATAATGTCTTGGATAAGAAAGAAAAATCTCTAAAACGGTTTAATAATATTGATGGAGGCTCCTGCATTTACATTTCACGTAAATCCTCAAAGACCTTAAACCTAATAATAAGCATAGTTTTTGCTCCTTATAAATTGAAGGTTGCTCAAAAGAGTTCTATAAATGGTGTAAGATTTCTTGACACTTCTTTTTATTACTTGTCCCTTTCTCTACTCTTTCCTTGTTTTGCCTCTCTCTCCTTATCCCCTATTTTTCTTTAACAATAGTCATTGGACATGTTAACATTTTGGCAAATGAAGGGGTAAAATACTTGAAGTCAAAATTTAAAGGTACCTTTCATAAAGACACATTTAAACACCATTTAAAGAAGTCCCAATCTAAATTGAGTGATGTCCAGCTTGCCTAGGCTCAATGAATGAGGTGTAACAGAAAACTAAATTATGAGTTGTCAAAATTTCCAGAAAGTTTCTATAACTTGATTCAGATTCTAACCAGGAGGAAGTATGATTACATTGTGGCAAGAGAGCCAAACATTCCAGCCAATTAAGAAGCCATTGGCACACTTTAAAAGGAGGGCGTTAGTGCTGAGAAAGTATCTTTGATTTGCTTTCGAGCCTCCCTAAGCACTAGGAAGAGAAAATGCTGGGCAGAAAAAAAGAGCCAAATTGTAATGTACACCTTTGCTTGCCATTAGATTATTTCCTTTTTTTTTAAATAACAAAATAGCAATTGCTTTCCCAACTTTTCCATCGTACCTAATATTGAAATTGTATGTGTTTTCCATTATTTTTCCTACCCAGACTTCCTTATTTGGATCAAAAGATATCAATAATGACAATGCTACCTGACTTAAGGCACTAGAGAACTCAGTAGGCAACTCGCATAGTCATCTGGTAATATAATGAAAGGAACATGTAACCTATTCAATTCAATTTAATTCAAAAAGCACTCACTAAATGCCTATGTATATTAATGCTGAAGATACAAGACAAAAATGGCTATGGAATTCTTGGACTTCTGGATGAAGTGTTTGTTGTACATAAACAAGCCCTCCTCTACATTATTACCATCCATTGCAAGGCCAGCATTAGGTAATTGCAATATAAACATGAATTCCACAGAATCCCCAAATTGGAAGGGTTTGTGCCCATCAGAACCAATCGCTCACCATCTGTATAACTTTTCCAACCAAAATGGCCTTCTTTGGAAATTATTATACCATATTTGTTCCCTTCTCTGTTAGTATATAAGTTCCTTGTAGAGGCTATCTTTGCTTTCTATGTAATAAATGATCATTTATTCAATTAAAATCAAATGTTTATCAAATCTCTACTATGTGCCAGGCATAGCACTAAGCACTATGGATATAAAAAGAGGCAAAATATAGTTCCTACCTGGGAGAAATTTATAGTCTAATGTGTGAGACAGTATATAAATAAGTACATACAAATATATAGCTATGTATAGGATACATGGGAAATAAAAGGCAGAAAAGCAGTGTAATTAAGAAGCTTCTTGTAGATGATAGGATTTTAATTGGAATTTAAAGGAAGTCTGGTATAGGGGACAACCAGACAAAATTCCTAGAAGTGAGAGATGGAATGTCTTGTCCATGGGACAGCCCGGAGCCTAGTGTCATTGGGTTGAAGAGTATAATATAGTGGAGAATAAGATATAATAAGATCAGAAGGGTGAGAAGGGACTGTTATAAAATGCTTAGAATGCCAAACAGAGTATTTTATATTTGATTTCTTAGGCAATAGGAGGCCACTGAAGTAAGAGGGTGACATGATTGGAGCTATGCTATAGGAAAATCACTTTAGTGAATGAATGAAGGGTGGACTGTAGTGGGAAGAGACTTGAGGCAGACAGACCTACCAACTAACTATTGTTACAATCAAAACATAAGAGCCTTCACTTACAGTGGTGGCAATGTCAGAGAAGAGAAAAGGACATATTTGAAAGATGTTGCAAAGTTGAAATTAGCAGGCCTTGGAACAACTTTGATATGTGAGGACATGGGGAAGGTGATAGACAGTGATGAATCCAAGATGATGAATCCAAGATGACTTGCTCCTGCATTATAAGCCTGAGAGATTAGGAGATGGTGTTTCCCTCTAGTATAAAAGGAAAGGTAGGAGATGGGGAGGATTTAGGGGGAAAGATAGTTCTGTTTTAGACATATTGAGATTAAAATATCTACTGGACTTCTAGTTTGATATGTCTGAAAAGTGCCTCGTAGACCTCATAATGTGAAACCTGGGATTCTTCTGGAACCCTCAGAATTTAGTCATCCTTTTGGGTTACTTCCATTTTCTCTCTCAGCTTATAGTCTTCAAGGGTTTGTTACCCAGGTTCAAGAAATTAAGTGGATCTGTACTCATATCTATAGCTTATATTCTCCAACAAATATGTTTATTTTGAACAGACATTCAGAGGAATGAATGAATAAGTGGACCAATGAATGAATGAGAAACATCTATTAATGCTTTTAGTAAATTCATTTTTAAGTTGTTCATTCTGAGTCAAGCACCATGAGTCAAGTGCTGGGGGTATAAATATAAAATCAAGAAAGTCACTATCATCAAGGAATATTTATGAGATTGAAGATCTAGAATTGTAGGCACCTGAAAAGACATCTAGTGTTATTTTACAGATGAGGAAACTATATAATTATTAATAAAAACATTAAGTGGATTTTTCAAGGTTATACAGGTGGTATCAGAACTGAAATTTAAACTCAAAGACAGTGTTATGATCATTATATCAATATACATAAGTTTACATATAGTGAACACACAAGGACGACTTCTACTTCCTGTGCTATACTCCTGAATATCTTCTTGAGATGTCTTTCTGATTCTCTTCTAGTCTCTTTTGGTCATATCACTCTGGCTCTGGTATTTGGTTATGTATATAGCTAAGTTCTCAGTCAAATGCTCAGCCACTTTTCTAAACTTTTCATATGCAAATTGGCAGTTCAACATCTAAAAGTTTATGTGTGTGTCTTTTGTTAACACCTTTATCAATTGCAAATGGGGTCAGTAACAATCTGAAGTTTGTTACCTGTTTCTGACATCCTACAAACTTGATCACTCCAAAGTCCAAAAGTCCAAAAATTTGATCAAATGAATTGGGGGGGGGGGAGGGAAGAGGGACTCAATTGATTAGAATTCCCTAATAATCTTTACTTCTCTATTTTATAAATGAGGAAATTGAAACTCAGAGTTGACTTGCCCAGGTTCTCATGGCTGGTTAATAATACAATTTGGATAAGAATTGAGGTCTCCTGATTTCTAGGTTAACATATTTTCCACTAACCCACATTGTCCTCTAAATACTAGGGAAGATACAAAGGAGATATAAGAAGTCTCAGTTTCAAGGAGCTTATAATCTTTCAGGGAACACAAGAACTATACACATGAAGCTTGGACAGTAATTATTAGACAATATATAAGGAAGGCAGAGTAAGATCATGTTATAAAAACTTCCTGGAAAATTAAAGATAAAGGAAAGATGACTGTGGAATGTAGTTATCCTGGGAAGGTTTCATGGGGTACATTTTCATGTAGAACCTTGATGAAAGTGTGTGATTTGGCTTAATAGAGAGAAAGGAGGATCTTAATTAGAAAAGCATAGCATTAATGAAGGTACATACACAGAAATGAGCAGGGTATTCTTGGGTTACTGGAAAGATATCAGCTTGATTACAGTGTGAGGCTCAGGTCAAGAAAATAGAGGTAGAATAGTTCAGATGTTATCCAACAAGCAATAGGGATCCATCAAGTCTGAGCTGACATGATTAACATGGTGTTTTATAAAAACTATTTTTGGTAGCCATATATTGAGTGGATCAAAATGGGGCAAAATTAGCCAAGAGCTAAATTATTTTTGCAGTAATATAGGTTAGAAATATTTGTGGATCTAGATTATGATCAATGCCAAATGTGAGAGAAGTAGAAGATTTAGACAATGGTTGGTTATAGGCATTTGAGTCAAAGAAAAAGACATTGTTGCAAACACAGAAGAGCAGGGAAATGTTGGCACCATGGATACAATTAGTTGAATTAAGAGGTGAAACCTATGTGGCAAGTTCAGTTTTAAACAAATTAAGTTGGAGGTAATAACATATCACTTGAATAGAGATAAAAATTGATGTTTACATCACATTTTAAATTTCTACTTTCTTTACAATAATCTTATAAGATAGGTAGGTAGGTAGGTAAAGGGAGTACCTTCTCCTTTTCCTACTTTATTCCAGATTTGTGGCTCTATTAATGGAGGGAACTCCTAGATTAAAAATCTGTATGTTCTAAAATGTTTATAGCAGCTCACTTTGTGGTGGCAAAGAACTAAAATTTTTTGTTTGTTTGTTTGTTTTTTTAATTTTATAATTATAACTCTTTTTTTGACAGTACATATGCATGGGTAATTTTTTACAACATTATCCCTTGCACTTACTTCTGTTCAGATTTTTTCCCTTCCTCCCCCAACCCCCTTCCCCAGATGGCAGGCAGTCTTATACGTGTTAAATATATTACAATATATTCTAGATACAATATATGTGTGTAGAACCGAATTTCTTGTTGCACAGGAAGAATTGGATTCAGAAGGTAAAAATAACAGTTTACACTCATTTCCCAGTGTTCCTTTTTTGGATGTGCTGATTCTGTCCATCATTAATCAATTGGAATTGGATTAGCTCTTCTCTATGTTGAAGATATCCACTTCCATCAGCATACATCCTCGTACAGTATCATTGTTGAAGTGTATAATGATCTTCTGGTTCTGCTCATTTCACTCAGCATCAGTTGATGTAAGTCTCTCCAAGCCTCTCTGTATTCATCCTATTGGGTCATTTCTTACAGAACAATAATATTCCATAACATTCATATACCATAATTTACCCAACCATTCTCCAATTGATGGACATCCATTCATCTTCCAGCTTCTAGCCACTATGAAAAGGGCTGCCACAAACATTTTGGCACATACAGGTCCCTTTCCCTTCTTTAGTATTTCCTTGGGATATAAGCCCAGTAGTAGTATGGCTGGGTCAAAGGGTATGTACATTTTGATAACTTTTTGGGCATAATTCCAGATTGCTCTCCAGAATGGTTGGATTCTTTCACAACTCCACCAACAATGCAACAGTGTCCCAGTTTTCCCACAGCCCCTCCAACATTCATCGCAAAGAAATAAAAGTTGCAGGGATGCCCATCAATTGGAAAATGGATGAACAAGTTGTGGTTATATGATTGTGATGGAATACTACTGTGCTATAAAAAATGATGAGCTCAATAATTTTAGAAAAACATTTAGAAAAAAGACTTTTATGAAATAATGAAAAGTGAAAATGGTAGGACCAAGAGAACATTGTATACAGTAATAGCAATGTTGTTTTTTAAGAAAAACTTATAAATACCCAAATTAATTATAAAGGACAAGTGAAGAATTCAGAGAAAGAACTGATAAATAGAAGCATATAAAGAATAATTTGCACACACACACTCATACATATTTACATACATATGTCTAATGTTAACTATCTCTAGGGCAGGAGAGGGGAAAATGATAAGTAATACTATGCTTATGATCATGGAAAATGAAAAATTTAAACAAATGTAAAAATTTAAAGAGATTAAAAATTTTAAAGATAAAATGAAATAATACTTAATTTTAGAAAGAATGGGGAGCTATTAGAGTTTATTGAGTGGGGATTGGGATAATAAGATCACATCTATGTTTTTAGGAAACTCATTTTAACAACTACATGGAGGATAGAATAGAGACAGCCTTGATACATGAAGTTCAATTAAGAGATTATTTGCAATAGTTTAAATTAGACTTGGCAGTGGCTCTATGAGGAGAGAGTAAAGACTTGCTGTGAGATGAAGTTCAAAGGTAGAAAAAAAAAAGATTTTTCAACTGATTATGTGTATAGAGTGAGGGAAAGTGAGAACTTATCAAAACTGAAAACCTGTGAGACTGAAAGGATGGTGTTACTTGTAACAGAAATAGAGAAACTTAAAAGAGAAATGTGCTTTAGGAAAATGAAATGTAATCATAGCCCCTCTATATCTATTCATTATGTGCTACTTGCTTTTTGCCTTCAAAAAATGAAGATGTATATGGTGGGGAATTGACTCGGTGGCCAGTGCTCTAGAGAAGAGAGCCTGTCAGAGTTGGTGGATGCCTGATACATCAAAAGTTACCATACTCTGATAATATACTGACTAGATGCATTTCCAGATGGAGACTGGACCCCAGGAAGCTAAGTGCCATTGTATTCTTGCTATATTTAGACAAAATAAAATTTGTTCTATGATTCACAAGTGACTCATTTCTTTCCAACATAAGGACACTGTACTTTGCTCTGATTACATCTGAAGTATTGTATTAAAATTCTGGGTACCATATTTTAGGAAAGATATAATAAAGGAGAATATCCTAAAGTAGGAAATCAAAAGTTAATTAGAATAATGGACAAGTTTGTTCTTGGAGGACAAAATGAGGCAGGACAGAAACTAATAGAGTTTTGTCAAGATAACTCACTGTTTATAGAAAATCCTCTTTTTCAACAGCCCAAAAAGTAATTTTATACATGGACATCCCCAAATGGTCAATATAGAAATCAGAATAATTATATACTTTGCAGCCAAAGATGGATAAGCTCTATAAAGTTCATTAGAACAAAACTTGGAGTTGACTATGAATCAGATCATGAGCTTCTTCTTCTTCTTCTTCTTCTTCTTCTTCTTCTTATTATTATTATTATTATTATTATTATTATTATTATTATCATTATTATTATTATTATTTTTGCAAAATTCAGACTTAAATTGAAGAAGGGAAAATCATCACATCACATAACCCTACTAACATCTCTTATGAATATGAAATGAAAATAATGGTTAGAGTTAAGGGATTAGATCTAGTAAATAGATCACCTGAAAAACTACGGACAGAGCTTTGTGATATTGTACAGAAAGCAATAATAAAAACCATACCAAACAAAAAGATCATTGAAAAACTGCTTGTTCATATCCTTTGACCATTTATCAATTGGGGAATGACCTGTGTACTTATACATTTGACAAAGTTATATATTTGAGATAGGAGAACTTTATCTAAGAAACTGTCTATAAAATTTTTCTCCCAATTTTCTGTTTTATTTGGCTATGTTGATTTTATTTGTACAAAAAAATCCCCTTTTGAGTAAAATATCCATTTTACACTTCACAAATGTTCTGTCTCTTAATTATTCATAAATTGTTCTCCTATCAATAAGTCTGATATATAGTATGTTGCATGTTTTTCTATTTTTTCTTCTATCTCCCTAAATATCTTGGTCATGTATCCATTTTGACTATATCTTGGGAAATGGTGTAATATATTGGTCTATATCCAATTTCTGCCAGACTGCCTTACTACTTTCCCAACAATTTTTTAAACCAAATAATGAATTTCTATCCTCAAAGCTTAAATCTTTACATTTCAAACACAAGATTACTATAAGCATTTGCTACTGTGTATTATATGTTTACTCTCTTCTGCTGATCTTTCTATTTTTAGTTGGTACTATGTAGTTTTGATAATTGTGGCCTTATAGTATAGTTTAAGACCTGATATTGTTAAGCCTCCTTTCTTTACATTTTTTATTAATTTCTTTGATATTCTTTATCTTTTATTTTTCCAAATAAATTTTGCTAATTTTTTTTACTAGCAAGTAAAATAATTTTGGGGTAATTTGTATTCAATAAATAGATTAGGTAACATTGAAATTTTTCTAATGAGTTCCATCTTTTTATTATTGATCAAAGTATTCTAAGCTTCAAGTTCAATATTTGACCTTCCAATGAATAATATCAATTAATAATTTCTGTTAATTCTGTATCAGTATTGACTGATTTGACTTCCTTATAATCCAAAAGACTCTCAAAAGTTTTCTCTGGGACCATAATTCTCTGGTGTTCATCTTTCCTTATAGTCCAACTCTTACAGTCATATATAGCTACTGGAAAAACCATATCTTTGACTTTTGTCAGCAAGCTGATGCCTCTACTTTTTAGTATGCTATCCAGATTTGCCAAATTTTTCCTTCCAAGGGGAAAATATCTTTTGATTTCACATTTATACTTAGCATCTACAGTGATCTCTGAACCCGAGAATATAAAATCTGACATTGCTTCCATTTTTCCTCCTATTTTCCAGGAGCCAAGTTTTCAAGAACTTAATTTTTTGATGTTAAATTTCAAGCCAGCTTTTATATTCTCCTCTCTCACCTTCATCAAAAGGCTTCTTAATTCCTCTTCACTTCCTGCCATTAGAATGGTATCATATGCATATTTGAGATTCTTGATATTTCTTCTATCAATTTTAATTTCTGGCTTTTGATTGATTCAACCCAATATTTCACAAGATGTACTTTTTATATAAGTTAAATAAATACAGTGACAATATGCAGCCTTTTCATACTACTTTTTCAATTTTAAGCCAATCGGTTGTCCCATGTTCAGTTCTATTTGTTGCTTCTTGGCCTGCATGTAGGTTCCTTAGGAGGAAAATAAGCTAGTTTGGTAGATTTGCTACAAAACCTTTGAGTTTTGGTGTAGTCAATCTTGCAGAAGTCTATGTTGCTCTGGAACTCCTTTGCTTTCTCAATAATCCTGTGAATGTTGGCAATTTGGTATTTAGTTCCTCTGCCTCTTTGAAAATCAGCTTGGTTTTCTGATAATTGTTGGTTCATATCACTAAAACCTAACTTGGAAGGCATATGAAATTAATACAATTTGTTCAGTAATTTGGACATTCCTTGGCATTGCCCTTCTTTAAGAGTGGGATGCAAACTGTACTTAAGCAATTCAGCAGCTATTTTGTTGTTTTCCAATTTTATTACATATTAAATGCAGAACTTTAACAGTATCATCTTTTAGGGTTTTAAATAACTCACTGAAATTCTACCTCTTAAATTAATTTTATTGTTAGTAGTGCTTCCTAAGACCCAAGAATTTCATTCTCCAGGATATCTGGTTCTAGGTCCAGACCATTGTGTTAGTTATCAGTGATATTAAGATTTTTCTTTTATAATTCTTTTGGGTGTTCTTGCTATCTCTTCTGAATCTCTTCTTCTTCTTTTGAATTCCTACCATTTTTGTCTTTTATGATGCCCAATTTTATGTGAAAGCTTTCCTTAATATATCTAATTTTCTTGAAGACATCTCATCTTTTTTATACTATTGTTTTCTCTATTTCTTTGCCTTGTCATTTAAGAAAACCTTCTTATCTCTCCTTGATATTTTCTAGAATTCTGTATTCAGTTGGTTTTATATTTCCCTTTCTCCTTTTCCTTTTACTTTCTTTTCTTTCTAAGCTATTTTGAAATCCTCAACAGACAACCATTTTACTTTTTTGATCTTCTTTTTCTTTGGAATGTTTTTTATTCTTTCCTCCTGTACAATATCGCAAACTTCTCTCTATAGTTCTTCAGGTATTTTATTTACCAGATCTAATGCCTGAAATCTAAACATCATTTTCATTTCATATTCATGAGGGATGTTAGTAGGAGATATCTACGTGGTCTAATGATTTTTCCTCCTTTCTTCAGTTTAAGTCTGAATTTTGCAAAAAAAAAAAAAGTTACCATTTTCTCAAAGCAAAAGCAAAAATAGACCTAATTAAAAGATAAAATCAGGGAAACTATAGTGTGTTAAATGAAGTAATATTTTTAAAATTTACAGCAAAATTTTTTTACAAAGTCCTCAAATATATACTGAATTTAGAAGTGTCAAATTAAAAAAAAAGAATCATTCCATAATTGATAAATGGACAAGGATATAAATCCACAGTTTTCAGAAGAATAAACCAAAGCTATTTGTAGTCATATAAAAATGCTCTAAGTTACTATTGATTAGAAAAGTACAAATTAGAATGACTCTGAAGTACTACCTCAAACCATAAGAAATGAGAAATGCTGGAGAGGATGAGGGAAAAATAGGTACACTAATAAACTGCTGATAGAGTAGTGAAGTGGTCCAATCCTTCTAGAGAACAATTTGGAACTATGCCCAAATGGCTATAAAACTGTCCATACCCTATGACCCAGTAACATCACAACTGTACTGCATCTGTTTTCCAAAGAGATCAAAGAAAAAAAAAAGGAAAAGAACCCATATGTACAATTTATGTCAGCCCCTTTTGTGGTGGCAAAGAATTAGAAATCAAGAAGATGCTACTAATTAGGAAATGGCTGATGGTATATGCCTGCAATGGAGTATTATTGGGTTTTAAGAAATGAAAAGGGGGGTGGTTTCAGAAAAACATGGCTAGAACTGAATGAACTGATAAAGAATGAAATGAGAAGAACCAGATCATGGTTCACAGTAATAGCAATGTTGTAATGATCAACTATAATCAAGACTTGGCTACTTTGATCAATACAATGATCCAAGACATTTTCAAAAAACTCATAATGAAAAAATGCTGTTTACCTCCAGAGAGAGAACTAATGAACTCTGAGTGCAAATTGAAATACAATTTTCTTACTTTCTTTATTTTTCTTTCTGTTTTTGGAAATTTGGCTAATGTGGGAATATGCTTTACATGATTTCACATGCATAATTGATATCATATTGCTTTCCTTCTTAGTCGGTTGAGAGGGAGTAAGAGAGGGAGAAAATTTGGAACTCAAAATTTAAAAAGAAAAGAATGTTGAAAATAAATAATCAAGTAAAAGTTAAAATAAATCTGTCCTTTAGTCATAGCTGAAAAAGTCCCTGGTCTATTTCTTTTACCATTTTAAAGAAATGATCTGACCTTTAATATTCAAGTGAATTTTGAATTTATTATGGTATGAGGTGTAAAATATTTGTCTAAACCTAATTTCTACCAGACTCCTTTTCAGTATTCCCAGAAATTCTTTTCAAATAACGAGTTCTTCCCCATAGTACCTATTTTAATGGTGTGATGAATTGCTTCTTACGTTGAGACCTAAGAGGGAGAACATTAATTTTTGGATATTCTATTCTCATGTTAGTCACTGTATTGTCTTGTAGGTTGGTACTTTCCACCATTATCTTTCATTCAACTCAATGAATATTATTTATAAAAATTTTGGAAAGGTTTCTTATTCTCATTGGTAAACAATCACTCAAAGGAACAAGCAAAATGAATAATGGTAATTCACTTCTAACCTTAGGATAGAAGCTCAAAATTAAGAGAAGTAACAGACAATGATTTGTCAAGGCTTTGTAAGGGAGAAACTTGCCATGTTCTTTGATTTCCTATAGCCCACTCAAGAGTTAAACAAATTCAACAAGCTCTTGTTAAAGACCTATTGACTGTAGGGCTCTGTATTATGACCCATGAATACAAAAGTGAAAAAGCCAGTCCTTAGTCTTAAAGGCTTTGTAATCTAGTGTGTGTATGTGTGTGTGTGTGTGTGTGTGTGTGTGTGTGTGCACAGCAGTTATTTATTTAGTTGCCATAATATAAAATAAAATATAAAATGCACCAAAGAGTTTTAGGCAAAGTACAATAAGTAATTTGAGGTAAAGGAATATTGGTTGGGCTAGATGACTCTCGCAAGGACTTTTCCAATTTTAAGGTTCTATTTATGGATGTTTCTTTGGAAATATGGTAACTGAGCTGAACCTTGAAGAAAGTGAAGAATTCCAACAGGTGGAAATGGTTTATAAATCTATTCAAACATGCAGTTGACTGTAAGCAAAGGAGGAAAGTAACACTTAAAAGAAAGCTAAAAAAAAAAGGATGAGGGAGATAAAGGTACATGGTAGAGGAACCCTAAAGTACAGCCTGGAAAGGGATCAGATATGACTATATGGCTATGGTGGGCACCCTCCTTAAATGGAAATTCTGAGAGGACCTATCCAATCAGAGAGAGAGGCTGCAAGGGCACAGAATACTTCCAATGTGAAAATTCCAGAATTAGAATCAGGCTTTATAATGAAGAGTTATGGCAAGGTAGAAGATGTTCCGAATTTAGTTTCCAGAGAAATTGGAGATATCAACAGCAGAGAGCTGATAAATAAGGCCATAGATGTAGATTAAATAGCTAAGGAAGATAGTATAAACATGTGTGTGTGAATATACATATACATACATAAATATATATAAATACAATACATATATGCATATATGTATGCATATGAAAGGAGCATGTAGGACAGAACTTTAGAAGATATTATCATTTATGAAGTTGACAAACATGGAGGGGAATCATTAAAGTACAGTATTGTGAAAGCTAGAGGAATCTCTCTTACTGCACAAATAAAAGTGATTCTTTTTGTTCTTTCTAGAGAGAAACATCTACTTATCTTCTCATTGGAAATTAAAGTATTATTAACAAATCTCTATAAATTTATAGATCTTCCATTTAAAAATTTTTATTTATTTATTTATTTTTTTGCTGAGGCAATTTGGGTTAAGTGACTTGCTCGGATCACACAGCTGGGAAGTATTAAGTGTCTGAGATAAGATTTGAACTCAGGTCCTCCTGACTTCATGGCTGGTGCTCTATCCACGGTGCCACTTAGATGCCCCTCTTTAAAAAGATTAGGGATAAGAATAAAAGACAACTGAAAAAAATGACTGAGACCTGTCCCCTACCTCTACTTTTCCAGCTACCCACAGTTCTCTCTAAAACTGTCCAGTTTACAGCTGAAAGTAATTCTTCTACAAAAACATGCTACTGCATTTCTTTCCCGTTAGGCTGTCTATATCAGGTAAGAAGTTCAAACTCAGCCTTCCACAGGTTAATCAAAGGGCATTGGGAATAAACTGAAAAAAAGTAATTCCTAAGTCAGTAGAACAGATATTGACTGTTGCTACTGGTAATAATAATTAAAATTATTTCCTTAAACTTTGCATGTGCTATTTTTCAAATCTATTTTTAATTCCAGATAATGTTTATCTGTTGCTGTCCCTGGTGCCAGTCAGTATTTGTATAGTAAGTATAAACTAGCTTCCTGTTTTCTGAGGTTCAAATGGTATTTGAATGAAATATGAGATTTCCATGTTCAAAGTTAAGATGTCATATTCTAAAGGGCAGGTGGACTAAATTTTTTGTTTTCTGACAACTTGAATATTGTCATTTACCATAAAGTACCTTGCAATAATTGATGTAATAATAATGGTACCCAGCCTTTATTATAGTGTTTTAAGTCTTGCAAAACACTTTACTTGTGTTATCTCATTTCATTCTCACAATGGGGTTGGTATTCCCATTTTACAGATGAAGAAATTGATAGAGATTAAATGACTTGCCCACAGTCACATATTTAATAGATGTCTAAAGGCACTAGGCCTTTATTTAACCCACTAGGCTGCCTAGATAGCCACCTCTGATACCAAAATCTATCTCAAAATCAAGGTCCATAGACATTTAATTAGATTACCAATTGGGTCAAATAGTTCAAGGAGCAGACCAGAATGAAAGATACCATATAGTCTTGGCCTTGATCTTTTTAAGTTGGCTATGAAGAGGCACACCTGCACTGATCTGGAAGGAAGAATGTAAAATGTCTTTGACTGGAGCTTGAAAAATGTATAATAATTCTTGCCAATGTAACCATTCAATCTCTCGTTCTCCCCCTCTCCACCAGCTGCCAGTTTTAGTGGTATCTTCCAAGTGCCTGTCAAAGCACACAAAGCAATTTACTCAATTTTTTTATTTCAGTAAAATTAAAGTGACATTATGGACCAACTTCAGAGAATACTTACTGAAATGAACAGAGAATTCCTTGAATATTCATGTTGGAAATGCATGTTTTAAGTAAGAGTTAGAATAGATAACACTTCAAGTTCTATCTATTACTTGCAGTCTGATTCATTGGTGTAACTGACGTTCTTGTATTCCCTTTTTTCCCCAGTTTCAATGGCATAGTCATATAGGCCCAATAGGCCTGGTAATGGTATCTTCTTCCAGACTACTGGTCCTGCTTCCAGCCTAATGCCTGAAGCTGTACTGAGGGAAGAAATAATTGTGTTGAAGGAATCAACTTTCCTCATCATCATAAGCAACAACTGATGGCCAACTGCTGCCAATAGTCAAATAGAGGAGCGTTTAGACCACCAATCCTTCTTCTAGTCCAACAATCACAGCCATAATTTAGGTAGGCAACTCCTGTTGAAAGGAGTCCAATTATCTTCACCAACTGCCAACTGACTGCCATACACAGGGAAGGCAAACCAACTTACCCGAAGTGCAAGGCGCCATGAGGCAGAGAGACGGGGAAGCAGGTTCAAGGCACATCAGACTAACACCCTAGTGTTGATCACCATCTTTCCTCATATCTTAATGAAGAAAACTCAAGACCGGGAACCCAAGAACTTTGGAAATAATGATGTTTCCAGTTTCAGTCAATTCTCCTTAGCCACTATCCTGGACAGCAACACCTGTGAAGATAGAGTTCAAGTGCTCCTGAGATAAACAGCAGTTCTTTCTGTTTTAGCTGGGAACTCTGAGGGTCTTTACCTTGCAGGTTAATTAATTAATTTAATTTTTTTTTTTTACTAGGTAATAGAGGAGATTCTTTTGCCTCCAATTGCTATCTAGCCTTAATCATTGAGTGAGTGCAGCCTCAGTCAAATTCAGGTCTGTTGAAGACTTTCACTTAAAAAGACCAAGTTTTTTTCCTATTTCTTCCAGGGCCATCTCCAGTAATCTTGATCTATATCTGGCCACTGGACCCAGATGGCTCTAGCAGGTAAAGTGAGGCAGGTGACTTTGCACAGACTTCTTTCACTTAAATCAAATTCACTTGCATATTATGACATCCTCCCTGATGTCATGGTCCTTTTTGAGAACAAAGGATAAACAGCAACTCCAGCTGTATATATTGAAGATCCATAAAAAAAAGTTGTTGACATCAAAGTCATTGGCACAGTCAAATGATTCAATATCAGAATCTGATATAATTTTGTCAGTAGGAATTATATTAAAGAAGAGACATTGTTGTCTGGTTTGTCATTGTAGCTAAGAATCATGGGATTTTTCCAAAGATTTTAAACTAGGGTTTTTATTTTGATATTTTCTCAAGTTTTCAGTAGCATGCCTAATTTGTTGCTTTTTTCTTTCTTCCCTTTATTGATATAAGAATTTAGAGAGATAAATTTTCCCATAAAATTTTCTTTGGTTATATTCCACACATTTTAATATAGTTTTTATTGTCATTATCTTTAATTAAATTATTGATTATTTTTGGAATTTGTTTTTTGACCCACTCACTTTTTAGGATTCGAATATTTATTTTCCAATTAGTTTTTAATATATACTTCAATGGCCCCTTATTGACATTATGACATTATGATCCCAAAAAGATGCTCTTAATATTACCTATTTTCTGCATTTGTTTGTAAGGTTTTTATGCCCTTATATATGGTCAATTTTTGTGAAGGTGCGTATATAGCTGAGAATAGATACATTCTTTTCTATTCCCATTCAATATTCTCTAGAGTAGAGCTTCTTAAATTTTTTTCCACTCATGACCCATTTTTGCCTGAAAAATTTTTATGTGACCCCCAAGTATATAGGTATATATAAGAGGTATACAAATCAAACATTTACTGATAATATAATTATAATTTTTATGACCCCACACTCAGTTATGGATGCCATATGAGGTTGCAATTCATATTTAAAAAGCTGGGCTCTAGGAGTTTATCATATTTAACTTTTCCAAAATTCTTTTCATCTCTTCTTTCTTGCTTATTTTATGGTTAGCTTTATCTTGGTCTGAGAAGAGTAAATTGAGTTCCTCATTAGCATAATTTTATTAATCTTTTCTTTCTATAACTAATTTAACTTTTCCTTCAAGAATCTGGATGATATATTTAACATGTATTGGACTCCCTGCCATTTAGGGGAGGGGGTTGGAGGGAAAAGGGGAAAATTTGGAATATAAGGTTTTGGAAGAATCAATGTTAAAAAATTACTCATGCATATGTTTTGTAAATGAAAAGCTTTAATTTCCCACCCCCCCACCCCCCGACTTGCAATGGTGATACTGTGGAGTTTTCTTTTTCATCTTACTTTTTTGTATTGTCTTACAACTAGATTGTAAGTTCCTTGAGGGTAGGAGCTTAGTAAGCACTTTAAATATGTTTATTAGCTATTGCTGCAGTGGTCCTCAGACTTTTAAAATAGGAGCCAGTTCACTGTCCCTCAGACTGTTGGAGAGCCGGACTACAGTAAAAACAAAAGCTCACACTCTGTCTCTGCCCTCAGCCCATTTGCCATAACCCAGCAGGGCACATAAACGTCCTCAGTGGGCCGCATCTGGCCCATGGGCTGTAGTTTGAGAACCTCTGGAGCCTTACTGACTATTGAAAATTAATGATAAGTATGAGTTGTCAGGTATCTTATAATTCAATATTGTTAATGAATATTAAATAGAGTTGAATGCAACGGAAATGACTGAACAATAACAGTATTCAGATAAGATCAAGGGACTTGAGTTACATAAAATCCAAAGTTGTTTGTCCTTTGTTTTTGAAGACCAATGGTATCATGGAATGATGTTATACTTATGCATGACCTAGATTTAAGTGAGGCAAAGTTGAGCAGTTTCCAGCCTCATTCTCTTTTTCAGAATCATCTAAGTCCAGTGGTATGACCAAAGCCAAGAAGACCAGCACTGGCCCAAGAAGTAGGGAATGACTTTGCTTCAATGTCTGATCAAGCTCTAAGTACCCCACAATGCTTGCTTTGGCTTTCATTAATATTTTTCAGGGGGAAGTCTTTACATTCTGGGAATAGACATCTCTCTGACTCATCAATGAGTTTGAAACCTTTAAATACCTCCATCTGAGTTAGCCATGATGACTTTACTGAGATGTGAGTGCCAGTCATGCTACAGGTATTTGAAGCCACTGGTAAGAGTTGGGTGATAAGTAAATCCCAAAGGTAGATAAGCAGACCTGACAAGAGCTCAGCAGTCCTCACACCAGAGGTACTAGTCTTCTCTGAACAACCCACAAAGGGGAGTGTGTCATCATTATGACTAGTACTCATCTGTACATATCTGGTTGCTGTATTTTATTGAGGTTATACAAAATGTTATTACTTAGTCTATTTGTACATTTGAAGTATGATCCTTTGAAAGGCTCATAGATTCCAAAGAACATTACCCCTGCAACTGAATAATCTGCTCCTTCTTCAATTAAATGAAATTAAAATTTTAAAAGTTTTCCCTAGGGTGAAAACAAGTGCAAAATATTAAATTAGGTGATAGAGATGCAGAAGCATAAAATAAGGTAATTTAGGTAGCTAAAAGACTGAGTGCAAAGTTAGGAAGATCAGTTCAAATCTAGCCTCAGACAGCTGAGTAATTTTGCACTAAGCTGCTTTAGTTTCCTTATCTGTAAAATGGGGAGAGTATCAGCACTTTTTTCTAGGATAGTTGTGAGAATTAAAGAATTAATATTTATAAAGCACTTAGCAGAGTACCTGGCACAGAGTAGGTGCTTAATAAATGCATATTCCTTTCCCTTTAATCTTTGATGGGGTAAAGAAGATTTTCATATATGCTCAATTCTAAGGCAGGGCTTCATGAAACAGACATCTTTTTGACTACATTCCCTGGAGTATGGGAACCTATTGTGAAATCCTATTGGTCTACATTTGCTGTCAGGAAAAGCTAATCTGTAAGGGTTTAGGAAAATCTCGCAGAACAAGTTTATTTGTTTTATTTTGTTTTGGTTTTTTTTATGAGGCTTGAGTCACAGACTTTTGTTTAAGGCAAAATAACACAATATTACAACTACTTGAGAACAGATGAGAATAAAATGGAGAAATCAATAAAAGAAACAATAATCCATCTTTACCCATCATTGATTTTTAAGTATTCTGCTGATCTTCCTACATTTATGACCAGAACAAAGAAATAGCCATATAAAGGGTACAATCTCACTAATTAAAAGATCATGTTGCTTCCTTTCAGACCCTGATGAAGAAAACTTGAAATGCCTTGTTCCTTTGTCCCCTTTACCTCTCCCTCCTAGATCACCAGACTTATTTCTAGACTCAACTCCCCACTTCTGTAGGAAGCCTGTCCTTGTCCCTCAATTGTTGGTGCCTTCCATAGTGAAAATGTCTTTTATTACATATCTATTGTATTTATATCTAGTTAATTACATGTTACATCCCCTTAAAAATATAGGTTATGGAGTAAAGAATTGTTTTTATCCTATCATAATGAAGAGAAAAGAGGCAGCATATACCAGCCAAATGAAACCATAACTACTTGAACAACCATCTTTTCTTTACCTTGGATGGAAATAGCCTAGGACTTTGAGCCCATTAGTACAAGAAGTGACTATACTACACTCCTCTCCTTTATCAAAAAAAGATAACCCAACACAAATCTATTTTTCCTATTTTATAACTTGGTCTCCAAAGCTATTGTCTAAAGGAAATAGGTCCTGTGGAGAATAGGTCCACTATCTTCACTACTAACTGCTGACCAAGAGTGACCCATGGGGTGGTCTATCCAGCCTAGCTGATGCATCAAGGCACAATGAAAAAGAGACAGGGCATGTGCCAGGGAACTCAAACCATCATCGTTTCAACTTCCACGTCTTCTCAGATCTGGATAGACATCCCAAGACACTGAGCCCAAGAGACTTGGGCAAAAGGGTGCTCCTAGAACAATCTGCCTCTTATTCAGGTTGGATCCTATAGTTATCCAGAATTCATGCTCGATAGAGATGTGACTTGGTGACTTTCTCTATAAGTCCTAGAATCTTTTGTCTCTCCAGCAGCCTCAACAACTTAACGCCTTTTGGAAAAAGTCCTTGGCATTGTCAATTTGTTGATTATAATAGAGATATGCTTCTGATCATAGGAAATATTTTATAGCACATAAGAAAAAATGTAATTAAATGTATTTTAGTTACATTTTAAGTTCCAAATTGTCTCCCTCCCTATCTTCCTCCACACTAGAGAAAGCCATTTTACACACACACACACACACACACACACACACACACAATCATAGTATGTATACTTCTAATTAACAGTTTTCTCTGGCATCTTCCTTTGTAAGTCATTTATAGATGATTTGTATATATATTATACTCAGAATAACTCAACCAATTCACAGTTATTCTTCAAACAATATTGCTGTTTCTATATACAATGTTCTCTTGTTCTGCTTATCTACTCTTGATCATTTCATGCAAGTCTTTCTATGTTTTTTTAAAATTAACCTATTCGTTTCTTATAGCATAGTAGTATTCCATCATAATCGTTTAACACAAATTATTTATCCATTCCCCAATTTGTGGATGTCCCTTCAATTTCTAGTTCTTTGCCACCACAAAGAGAGCTTCTAGAAGTATTTTAGAATATATAAATTCTTTTCCTTTCCCCTTGATCACCTTGGGAAACAGAACCAAGAGTCAAAGGCTATACACAGCTTTACAGCTCTTTGGGCATAATTCCAGATTGCTGTCTAAAATAGTGATAGATCTGTTCATAATTCCACCAAAAGTGTATTAGTGTCCCAGTTTTTCCATATCCTCTCCACCATTTCTCATTTTCCTCTTCTATAATTTTAGCTAATATGATAAATATGAGATAATATCACAAAACTGTTTTAATGTGCATTTCTCTAATTAATAATGATTTAGATTATTTTTAATATAACTGACTATAAATAGCTTTGATTTCTTCATTGAAAAACTGCCTATTCATATTTTTTGACTATCAATTGGATAATGAGTTATATTCTTATAATTTTGACGAAGTTCTCTACATATTTGAGATACGAAACCTCTATCTGAGAAACTCCCCTAATTTTTTGTTTTCTTTCTGATTTTGACTACATTGATTTTATTTCTATAGAATCTTTTAAATTTAACATAATCAAAACCATCCATTTTATATTTCATAATGCTTTCTATCATTTGTTTATTCACAATTTGTTCTCCTAAACATAATTTGATAAGCAATATTTCATGTTTTACTTTTTTACTTATCTTCTTTTATGTCTGTTTTGCACACATTTTGACCTTATTTTGTTAAATGGTATAAGATAGTGGTCTATGCCCAATTTCTGCCAGACAGTTTTCTAGTTTTTCCAACAATTTTAACAAAATGCTGAATTTTTATCCTACAAGCTTAAATCTTTACATTTATCAAACACAAGGTGTAATGTTCTTCTGTTCTCTAAATTAAAATCTTTCTCTTGGGGGCAGGATTTTTGGGGAGCTTCTGGAGGCAGCCTTCCTTTCAGTTCAATAATCCCAAAATGCATCCAGGAGTTAAAGTCCAGATCCTCTATTGTGTCCTTCAAAATCCTGAATCTTTTCCTGGGGCCCAGTTGGCTTTAGTAGAGGCCTATCTCTCTCCTTGATTCCCCGATGAGCTCTTGTCAGAATGTCTCCAGCCAGCTTCAGTCTCTAGCTCCCTCTGAATCCAAAGCCTCCAGCTAGCATGAAGGTCTAAGTGGGAATGAAATGTTGACTCTGGATCTCCTAGAGTTTGAGAATCAGAGTGGGCTTGTGGGTACTCCCTGGGCTTGTGGGAGCTCCTTAAAAGTATGCTCTCTTAAAGGGTGTGAAAGGTGTGAACTCTGAACTAGAGAATTGTTAAGTACCATGCTAAATTAGATAATTATATCCATTCCAGTGACTTAACACCTTGTAAGAATCCTAACAACAATGTAACTAAAATTATTTGCTACTGTGTATTATATGTAGACTCTGTTCTGATCTACCTTTCTATTTCTTAGTTGATACCCAATGATAAATATTGCTATATAGTATAGTTTAAGACAAGCTACAGCTAATCTTCCTTCTTTCACATTTTTCTCATTAATTTCTTTGATGTTCTTGACCTTTTGTTTTTCCAAATGAGTTTTATTATTATTTTTCTAACTCAAGAAATAATTTTTTGGCAATTTAATATAGATGGCTTCAAATAAGTAGATCAGTTTAAGTAGAGTTGTTATTTTATAATATTGGCTAAGCCCATCCACAAATAATTACTATTTTCCAATTATTTGAATTTAACTTGATTTGCTTAAAAAATATTTTATAATCATATTCATGTAGTTCTTGAGTTTGTCTTGGGAGATATACTACCAGGTATTTTATGTTGCCTGTAGTTGTTTTAAATGGGGTGTCTCTTATTAATTCTTCTTACAAGGTTTTATTAATATATTTAGAAATGTTTATGCTTTATGAGGTTTATTTTATACTACCTTGATAAAATTAGTATCTTAACTAATTTTTAATTGAATCCTGAGGGTTTTCTGAGGAGAGAGAGGATTAATTCTTGTTCTGTGGTCCTCAGCAGACCCATAGGGCTTTTTCATCTGACTTGTCAATGATACCTTCCATATATATATATATATATATATATATATATATATATATATATATATATATATATATATAATCCTTTTCTTTTAGAGTTTCAGTTTCCTGGGAGCCATGACTGTCTTGTTTTTCATTTTGTATCACTGGTTCTTTGCAAGTAACAAGCTCTTGCTATATATGCTTTTTATCCACTCATTCATTCACATCTCATAAAGAAAGAAATGAATGGGTGTTGGGAGGTGCTTAGATAAAATGACAGTGGTCTTTATTCCCTATGAACTCCTATTGTTTGTATCTCCTTTGCCTTTGCAAAACTATAATCATCCATGATTCCTTAGGTGAAGTTTGCCCAGAGCAGATTTCATAGCAATATAATGGGACTGCCAAGTTATCTGATAATCATTTAACAAAATTTTGAAGCCAGGCAGCAATAGGATGCTCACAGCATTTGCCTCTATTGGTGTTTCTATGCATATGATGGGGATGAAGTGACAGTGCTCTAGTTGGGAGACTAAAACAGAGAATCCAAGATGAGAATAGGGTCATGAAACTTGGAGTTCCATGTAGATAGAACCAGGAGGAAGTTGGAATACAGTTATGAATAAGGAAGGTCTAAGACTCATTACTAAGGAAGTATGCTGAAATTTAGTTCAGGGAGAAATCAGCAACAAGGAGAAATAACATGCAAGGGGAGCTTGCTATGGCCAGTGTGCAGGAAATCGTTTTCTCGCTAGGATCTATATAGACAGAAGGCAGCTCTTTTACTTTTTGAGCCCATCTATATTTTTTGAATTACACACACAAACACACACACACACATGTTGTAACACTACAATCTTTATATCATGATACTGACTATGGACCCTCCCTGGCCTTAAGAAGCAGAATTTATTCATATGTTAAAGTTGAAAAGTAACTGGAGTAGGAGTATTGAGGTGGTAGGCAAATCCTTCAGAGTATTTGTTGAATTTATTGTACTCCCAATTTACTAATTACCACAGATGGTCCTACTATTGCTGGCAATTTAGAACTTCCTTGAATACAAATTCTTCCTGTCTGTCTTTTATAGTTAGAGGTGATTAGAGGCCTGGAGAGTAGAGGTCTGGATCCCTAAGGGTCTTTCTGAGCAATGACTGTTAGAAAACCAAATGGAACTATAAGGGATTGAGGAATTTCCAGTCATAAGTCTACCAGAGGCTTACTCTTTGCTTTTAAAAATAGAAACATCCATTATTCTATATCAGGTTGGAAGGGAAAAAGGGTAGGATGGAATATGGTAGTTGAAATCTCCAGTCCCATCTACCTTTGGGTGCCTCTTTCTTCTAGGCCTTAATAAGGACAAAATTTGGGGGACCCACTCCTGAAGGGAGAAATGCATCAAGTTATCGATTATATTTTTGCTCAGGGTTGATGATGTTCAAAATCTAGGCATCTCTTGTGAGATAGGAGTTTTCTATTCTTCCTTTTTCTTCCTCCTCATTCTTCTTACTGATCCTAATTCATCTATGCTTGTGGAGTTATCCTCTCATATTAGGTCCTCCCTCTCTCTCACCTTCTCTTTCTCCCTAATCCTTCCTTCCTTCCCTCCCTCCATCCCTCTCTCCCTCCCTCCTTTCTTTCTTTCTTCTCTCCCTCCCTCCTTCTTTCCCTCTCTCCCTCCCTCCCTCCCTCCCTCCCTCCTTCCTTCCTTTCTTTCTTCCTTCCTTCCTTCCTTCCTTCCTTCCTTCCTTCCTTCCTTCCTTCCTTCCCTCCTTCTTCCTTCCTTCCCTCCCTCCTTCCTTCCTTTCTTCTCCTCCTTCTTCAACTTATTTGTTCTACCCCCTTCCCATTGGAGAGGCTGTTTTCTTCTACACTTTATAAGCCCTCTTCTCCTCTTCCCATTGCTATTTCTATCATCTGCACTCATCTTGGACATCCTCTAAGTCATAATCTTAGCCCATTGGTTTTCCCTTCTCTTTCCCCTTTTCCCCTTTTATCCTGTGGTCCTCATCCTGGTCCTTCAGCTGTCACTACTACATGATGCTGATTCAGTACCTTGTTCCTTCTTTCCCATGTTCCTTCTGTCTCCTCCAATGTAAACATTCCTTCTGAGTCAAATGGGTTAAGTTGTACCACTTGTGTCCAGAGTAGGTTTCAAAGGCCTCATCTGTGCCCCTGGTTTAAAAAAAAATATATATATATATATATATATATGGAAGGAAGGAAAAAATATGTTTTTATGAAGTATCTACTATATAGCAGGCACCATCTTAAACACTTTACAAATCTTATCTGATTTGATTCAACAATCTTGGGAGGTAAATACTAATATGACCGTCCCCCCATTTACAGTAGAGGAAACTATGGGTCTTTCAGATTTTAGATCCAATTCTCTATCAACTTGGGTCCACCTCAGAGGAGGTCTTTTGAGTCACAGCACTTTTTCTAAACCCTTGAACCTCCTGAATGTTTTGCCAATGATTTTGAATAGCCAGGGCTCATTATCAGCTTTAAATACCATGAGGATGAGGTCATATTTAGTATTGACTCATTCCAAAACTTCTGATCAGACTCCCTGCCAGCATGAGACCCCTTCATCAACCCTTCTTCCAGATAAAGTTTCTTGTTGCTCAGGTCCCATTTCATCTTGGCGTGGAGCCAGCTGGTGAAATTGATTTTGTCAGCTCTGTTGAAAGCATGATGTTATACTTAAGGGTGCTCTTGGGGACCTTAACAACATATGCAGTCACAGTCTAGCTTCTGGTACCCAGGGACATCCTAGTCAGAATTGGAGCAGTGCTGGGGGTTGGATAAAGAGAGGAGTGACTCATAACTTTGCATTGCCAACACAGCTCCACTCCCGCTCCCTTGTTCCTCTTCTCTGGTTATAGTTCCTCTCCACTAACACCACAGAATGTAGCTGAGATTGTCTTTGTTGTTAAATTCTGACCAACTCTTTGGGGCCTCATTTGGGTTTTTCTTGTCAAGATCCTGGAGTGGTTTGTCATTTACTTCTACAGCTCATATTACAAAAGAGGAAACTGAGACAAATAGGGATAAATGACTTGCCCAGGGTTACACAGCTATTAAGTGTCTGAGACCAGATTTGAGTTCAGGAAAATGAATTTTCCTAAATCTAAGCCCAGTGCTCTATATACACCTAGCTACTGTAAAATAGTCTTACCATTTGTTTTACCAGTAGTAACTTTATCCCCAAGAAAGTTAGGGACTTGATGTCCAAATTCAGGCAAGCACATGTCCTTGCTGCCCTATGCTCAAAGGTACCATAACTACTAGTAGGGAAGAGAAAAAGAGCTCATCCGTCCTTGCTGGTTAGAAGTCTGAAAGAGCTCAAGACTCCCTGAACTCTCAGCAGATTGGAAGAGAGAATATGAGAGAGTAAAGTCACTCTTTTAAAATCACATTTCATTTTAAGTAGTGGCCAATCTTCTTTGGCACAGATCCTTCATCACAGGACCTAAGCTCCACACAAAGATCTCTCTTCGCAGATGCCTTTCAACAAAAGGCTTATATCCCATTAGAAGTTACTAGATCATAAGGCTACCAGAAGAAACTAGTGTCCCTTTACCTTTGTTACATATATGCAAAAGTTTATACTGCTTTAAATGATGCTAAGATTCCCCTTAAAGCAAAGGCCCATTTCAGGGGAAGGATAATTTTCCATTAGCCCTTCTGCTTGGTTTTAAACTCCAGGAACATCATGGCACCCCTAGGAGAAACTTATCATTTGAAATCTCCTTAATGTGGAGACTAATTTAATTTTATACTCAATACCTGGCTGCCTTTTATTCTTTGTGTTCTTTCTCTTAGCATAGATGACTAAAAATGTGCATTTCTATAACCTTAGTTATAGTAAGTTCAGAAGATCAGGAGGTTCTGAACTGAGAGTCAGGTTCTAGTTCAGTGGAAAGGTAATCTACATAACAAGGTTTTTTTTAATATTTAATTTTTTTCCAATTACATGTAAAAATATTTTTACATTTTTAAAAAATTAAGTTCCAAATTTTCTCCCTCCTTTCCTCTCTTCTCCCTCCTAGAGAAAGCAAGCAATATGATACAGGTTATATGTGTAAAATCATGCAAGACATTTTAATATTAGTCATGTTGTGAAAGAAAACAGGCAAAAAAAAAAGCAAGCAAGCAAGCAAGGAAGAAATCAAAACCCAAGAAAAATAAAGCTTAACAAAAGTGTCCTTCCATTTGTATTCAGACTCTATCAAGTTTTTCTCTGGAAATGGAAAGCATTTTTCAACTTAAGTCCTTCAGCATTATTTTAGTCCATTGTATTCCTAAGAAGACCTAAGTCATTTTTAGCTGATCATTGTACAATATTGCTGTTACTATGTACAATGCTCTCCTGGTTCTGCATATCAGTTCATACAAGTATTTCTGGGTTTTTCTGTAAGCATCCTTCTAGAAATTTTCTTCATAGACATTTCCCAATTGATAGGCATCCCCTCAATTTCCCACTATAAAAAGAGCTGCTGTAAATATTTTTGTATAAATGGGTTGTTTTCCTTTTCCACAACAACTTCTTGAAAGAGATGGTCACCTCTAGGAGCATAAACTCAAACCGTGTCCAGACTTGCCAAAAGATAATGGGCCTTGATTGAGTTACATGAACAGAAGTGAAGGCTTCTAGTGAAATGCTTGTTTTACAAAGCATTTTAAATTCTCAAGTATCAATCTCATAAGAGTATACAACAGGAATAATGAATTATTGCTTCATATTTTAAGTATTTGTCGATGTAAACTTATGAATCTTTTGTGTTTTAAACAATTTGGGAGGAGGGGAGGGAGGAAATAAATAGCTATACTAGATTTTATTTACTTTGCATATCAAATACTTTTCCAGAAAGGATCTCATCAATCCCTTTCCAGAAGATTGAAGACATTAGCCAAACCTAAGCTTTTAAGAGATTTTCCCTAAGACTCTGTGATTGGGACATAAATGATCCACAAGTATAGGAAGAACCTGACTCTTCTTCATGGGTCCAGTCTATATCTGTATGGTCTATATCAAAACTTTCTTTTGTTGTTACATACTTTGAGCCCTCCCTGATGCTCTGCTGGGCACATGCCAATTTCTCTTTTATTTTGTATTCCTTTTCTGTTTTTCCTTATTCTCTTTTTAAAAATAAAATCAATTAAAAAACCAAAACTTTCTGTGGGTTATAACATGTGGGATCAAGATCTTAACAGTATGTGAGGATTATGAAATTATGATGTATTATCAATAAATGTTTAATTTGCATACCTATTTTATATATTTATACATCTAGGATCATATAAAAATTGTTCAGGTTAAAAGATGTCACAAGTGGAAAAAATTTAAGCAGCCCTGGTCTATATAATCTTAGAACTGGAGCCCCTTTGTGCACTCTGGATCATATAGGTCATTATAAAAACTATTAATTCTACTCTTCTATTTTATTCTGTATTCAGTTCATTTATCTTTCTGCAGAATCTGTTCAGTATGCTTGCATCAATAAACTATTAGTTGTCTATGTGATTGCATATCTATAATTTAGACAATAAGCATTATTTATCCAACTGGTTTTTCCTAGGGGGATAGTTTCACCAAACTCTTTTGAATGGTTATAGATATCACTTAGGAAGACTTGCAATATTCCAAAGCTTTTTGTAATTACCTTAGTATCAGTTGTCAAAAGGAGCATATGAAAGATCTAACCACCTATAGCAGAGGTTCTTAACCACTTTTTATTTCATCAATCCCTTTGGAAGTCTGATGAAGCCTATGGACCTCTTCTCAGAATAATTCTTAAAACAAATAAAAAACATAAAATCTTAATGATCATAAAAGCATAAATCTGAAATAGTTATTAAAATATTTTTTAAAGTTCAAGGATCTTAGGTTAAAGTCCTTGAACTATAAGAACTCTTCCATTTGAATTTGTGCTGAATAATCTCCATGGTGATGTTTAACTCAAGCATAATTCTTTCTGTTTTATATTTCACTTTAGAGGGTCAATGTTATCTTAATTGCTATATCTTTTAAAGAGTCCTACATAAGCACAACATATTACATAGAAAACACTTCATTAGAATGTAATCTTGAAATTAACTTTTTTTCTTTGCAAATCAAATATCTTTCCAAATGCAAATTCTTTTTTTTTTTTTTTTGTTTGTTTGTTTGTTTTCTGAGGCTGGGGTGAAGTGACTTGCCCAGGGTCACACAGCTAGGAAGTGTTAAGTGTCTGAGACCAGATTTGAACTCGGGTCCTCCTGAATTCAAGGCCAGTGCTCTATCCACTGAGCCACCTAGCTGCCCCCCAAATGCAAATTCTTTTAAAAAATATTTATAAGCAATAAGCACAGAGGGGTCTTGCATCTTTCAGTCAATCTTGTGACTATAAAGATGTGATTGGTTCCTGAATACCATTTGTATTCCTGTTCCATTTTCTACTTCTATCTAGCACCTTTGTGCTTATTCTATGAAAATTTTATAGAGATGAGAAAATAGGCATACAGGTTAGTAATTTTTGATATTTTATTAATGCTTTTTTGCTTGTATTATTATAGAATTTCCTAAACTTTTATAAATTTCTTCAGCATTGTGTAATATAAAAAGATGGTTGAGTGTTGATACAGAGATAACAAAATTCTTGTTATATAGGAATAAAACCAGAGGCCATCCTCAATTAGTTATCTCCATTTTAAAAGTGAAAAATCAAAGGCTTAGAGAAGTTAATTGAAGTGCCCAGTATTACACAGCAAGTATTAGAGCCAGGACTGCTGATTCCCAGAATGTTCTTTTCTTTATACCATGCTACTAAATATACGTTTGTTCCCAAATAGTTGCCTTTGGTATCTAGGCTTTGTTTCTTTGCCTAGCCAATAGAGAAGGACCACTGGGCTGTATTTGTGAAGGCTTGCTTCCCTAAGCTTATTAGCACACAATGACAATTATTAGATAGAGACAACATCACAGCAATAGAAAGGAAAACAAAACAAAACCCACCTACACAGATTTCTCACAGTGGTTGTGGCAGTGACTCATTTGAGATGTATTAAACATGGTGGGCGGGTCCTTTACTTTGTATGTGTTCAATTGTTCAAAATGTTTTTTGGTTGTTTTTGGGGGGGGTAAGGGGATTCTCTTTAATACTATGTTAGTTTTTTGACATAATCACAGAAAAACTCCTGGGTTCCAATCAAGAAATGCAGCTGTGTTACTTCACCTACCTTAGGTTCTTATAGCTCTGAAAGACGTCTGGAATCTATCTGGTTGGGGGAGGAAAAACTTGAGGATATAAAAGGGATGATGGAGAAAGACTGCGGTCCAGCTGTTTTTCAAACAACCACAGGAATGAGAAAACAGAAAGATATAAGCAACATTTCTTGGGTTTAGCTACCAGAGAAGCCTGACAGCATAGGTATTTGGGAATGCAGATATGGTTGTATAGAACCATAATTCTAGAAGGAATTATCAGGAAGTTATCTACTCTCCCTTCACCCAATTTTATAGATAAGGAAATTGAGAACAAGAAAATTAAAATCATGGGATTGTAAATTTAGAATTGGGACATAGAAGCCACTAATCCAATCTCCTTATTTTATAGATGAGACCACTCAGAGAGCCAAAGTTTCATGTCTAAGATTAGTCAATCAATCAACAGATATTTATTAAGTACCTACTATGTGCACTTTGGCTGAATTGGATATATAGGTACAAAGAATGAGATAATCCCCATATGCAGTGAGTTTATATCCTAAAGGTCACATAGTAAATGGCAGAGCCACAATGCAAACCTAAATCCTCTGCTTTTGACTTTTTTTAAGGGCACAAAGCAAGTTAGTAGACGGACCAATACTACCACTCAGAACTTCTAGCCCACAATAACACACTTTTCCTGCTTGCCCCATAGATCATTTTTTAAAGCTCTGGCCCAAATTTCTCTCCAACTGTAAATATGTACTTTGTATGCAAATGTAAGCTGTCAAATGCACTTCCCTGAAACTCTGCAGCCAACTACACTTTTAAAGTAGGATTAAATCAGGGACTCAGAGGTGGGTGTAAGAGAAAATATTCTAATATTTCAAGTAAGCCTTCTAAGGCATAAAGCAGCAGTATGAAGTGGTGACAGGGTCTGCAGAAGAAGAGGACTGGAAACCCAGACAGAGACATTGATTTGTTAGATGTTTTTGTGAGGCGCACAGCTCAACCTTCCAAAGTCAATGAAATAAACTAGCTTGTATTTCTGCTATCCCAATCCTCACCAACCCATAAACAATTTCTTTCCTCAGATACTCAGCATCTTCAGCATCCTGCTTCCAGGGACTAGGAAGTCCAAGGTACTTTTGGTAATCCTTGACATTTCAATGATGATGCTATTCTATGATCAGACAGTAGGATTTGGCAGATAAATTAAGGTAACAGGATGTGAGGCAATGTAGTGTGTCACCATAGGGATACATGACACAGATATCTGGAACTGAAGGAGTCTTGCTTTAAAAGGAATGTAAGAGAAAGGGGAGAGGGAAAGGAGAGAGAGGAAAAGAGAGAGAGAAAATGGCAGAGGAAAGAGGAGAAGAGGAGAAGGAGGGAAGGGAGAGAGGAGAAGAGAGAAGAGAGAGGGGGGGAAAAAAGAGAGGAAATAACTTCATATCTAGATTTGGCATTCCAGCCATCGACTTTAACTTTGCTTTCAGGGTCACTGGGGATTAGAGAAGGTTATAGAAACACTTCAAAATCTTATTTAGATAGAGCCTCCTGTCTCCTCTGAAAATACATACTAAGGCTGCCTTACAGAACCCAGAAAACTTTTTTAATGTGGAGGGTGGGGAGGTACTTATTTCAGTACTACTTTTTTGTCATCTTAGACATTAGTACTGATTCATATTAAACTATAGAAAAATTGTGAATAGGAGAGAGGACCCTTCTTGAAAGTGTTTAACTTTGCTATTAACAGAAAAGACCAAGAATTGATCTTCAATTTATGGTTTTAGAAAGTTGCTTGGGATTGAACTGAGAGAGATTAAAGGACTTGTCCAGGGTCACACAGTCAGTATATGCTTTAACACAGGTTTTCTTGACTCCAAGGACAGTTAACTCTCTGCTACCTTGAAAACATAAAATGTCAAATTTTTCTTATCACTTCTCTTCAAGGGAGTGATCTTGAGCCCTAGGAATAAGATATATATATATATATATATATATATATATATATATATATATATATATATATATATATATATATATACATATTTGTGTTGGGTACTGGGATCTAACTGGAAACTATAGTAATAGCAGTCTGAGTAAACTGACTTTCACTGATGACATGAAAGGGTCATTCAAAGTGGGCTTAGGACACTTTGGGGATTGCTGCATCTCTTAGGAAGTTTCTCAGATGTTTTGCAGGAATAAGGTGCTAGGAAAATAGTGTATAATTCCAAAATCCTAAATATCAGATCAGGAAAAAACCAATATTCTAACTTCAAGTCTTTTTATATGAAGGATGTTTAAATTTTCAGCAAAATTATGTCATTTATAATTTACTATGTCATCTACATTTATTAAAAATTAATACCATAGCTATTCTTCTACTCAGAGAACTTGTAAATGTATCATTTGTCTCTCTTTTTAAATTGAGGCCATCTGTCTGAGTTGTCTCTGCTTCCTTCCTATACTAACCTTCTGTTCACAGCCCCAGTTTACACACTGATGTCCCAATCCTCATCATCATGTAATCGGCAAAATCCTTTCATTCTTTTGTCTTTAGCCCAACCAAAGCCATCTTCAAATTCATCTTTTTTAAAAAACCATTTTCTCCTTCAAGCCCTTTTTCCCCTTCTAACTTCTCTCTTGAGATTCTCTTAATTTTTAACAATGTGCTGAATTTATCCCAGGTATTGCTTATGGCTTGGTAACTATTAATTTTTTTAAATCATCATCTCAAAAAGTCTCCTCAAAAGTTCTCCTGAAAGTCTAGTACCTTTTACCTGTGTAATACTTTCTCAGAGTAGACCTCTCTCCCTTTATTTTTTTTGGGGGGGGAATGAGTAGGGGGAAGGGTAGTAGTAGTGGTAGTGGTAAATGGTGTATATGATGAAAACTTATGAAATCCCTGGGATTTTTAAAAGCAGATTTGGCAGTCTTTGGTGTTTACTTGGATTGTAAGCTATAAATCCAATTTAGAGTTCTCTCTTAAAGAAGAAGGTATTTGTTATCTGACTAAGTATGTGTCAGTGGATTTGAGACAGATAAGATGAGTTTGGGGAGGTTTGATTTTCAGTGAGCTAATCATGGTGGGTTGTTTTTTGTTGTGTGTGTGTGAGTGTGTGTGTGTGTGTGTATTTTGTTTTGTTTTTTCACTTCAGTTTGAATTCAGAATTGAACTCATAGTTAGTTGACTTAATGTTTTTGATGTACAGAGTCATAATTAGAAAAGGCCTCTGAATAGGACTAAATTGTGTACCACCAAATACAATTCTAAAGTAAAAAAAAAAAAAAAAAAACCAAAACCAAAAAAACAAACAAACAAACAAACAAAAACCATTTCTGAATACCTCTTAAATCCTAAGCAAGTATGTAAAGGTTTGGTGATTTAGTCAGAATAGGGAATTCCTTCTACCAACCCTTTTTCTGGGTTTTTACCTGGTGTAAAAAAAAAAAAAAGTCTGGGATTCCCCTGTCTCAGTGAGGATGGGATTTTGCCCAGGATCACACATCTGGCAAATATCAGAATCTGAACTCAGGGCTTATTAATTCCAAGTTCAATATTTTCTTCACCAAGTCATTCAGAGCTTTCTTTGATAATTTGATTATTGAAACTGAAAATCAAAATATTATAAATTAAGAGTGTTTCTAATCATTTAGAATTCTCCTAAAATGAAAACCTTTCTGCTCAATTTAGGAGTACGATTTAGAACTTGTACCCCAAATAAATACATCATTTCTACCTAACCTCTTAATGTTAGCATTACACAAAAACATCATTATGAGCTGCAGACTACATGTGAAAGAATATGTTATGTGTCTAGCAACCTAATTGCTATAAATATGCATGCAGTTCCATTTTTTTTTGAAAATGCTTTCTTTAAAAATTATATTTCTGAAAGGCAGCCAAACTCTCATTAACTGTAAGGGTCAATCCTTGTCCAAGAAAACAGATAGGAAAAGTCAATTCCTTCTCTCTAGGAAAGTGGGAAACAAAGGGTGTAGAATGTTACATACACCGTCAAACAATTGTGTCAGTTGGTTTTGCTTAACTTTCTTTGTTACAAAAAAAGTTTAATATTAAGGTCATATTGGAAAAGGGCTGTGTTGTAAAAACAAAAAAGGATCAATAAAACTTAAAGAAAATATACCAAAGACTTGTCTTTTCCAATACCAGTACATCTAGCATGCAAGGGACCTGCTCTGATTCAGGCTATTAGAAAAAAAGTTCTGTTGACAAGAAGAAATAATTTATTTCAGTAAAAAAGCTAGAGGGGGATCCTGTTGGGATTACTAGGTGAGAACTGAGGTTGTCTGGATGGTGACAAGGTGAGAATTCAGGTTTTCTGGACAATTACAAGGTGAGAACTCAGGTTGACTTGATAGAAGGAGCAAGCCCATTGGCTGGGGTGGTTCTTCCCAGAAGCCCTTGCATTATCCCACGCCCATTCTCTGGGAGAATAAAAGAGAGGACTCTCAGAGAAAGAAGAAGACTCTGCATTACATCAGCCCTGACGGGGCTCTCTGCAGGAAGGGAAGTCACTTCTAAGGACAAGAGTTAACAGCAACTGTCTGGAGACAACGGTTCACTACAGGAAGAAGAATCTGTCCGAGAGATTTGAGTAGACACAGCAGATCTCTTCCCAGAGAGCGATCCGGCAGCTTCTGGAGACGACAGCACGCTACAATTGGCGCCCAACGTGGGGCAAGGACTTTTGCTTATCCTGACAAGAGGAGCTAGACCAGACCTTCGCAATTTGGCGCCCGAACAGGGACAGACACAGTCCTGATTCCAGTGGAAAAGCTTCCGATCTAGATCTCAGTCTCTCTGACCCAGAACCGTGAGTAACGAGGAAACTTTGTTAAAGATTAAGTGAGCATGCTAATAGATAAATAAGGAACTTAACTTGTTAAGGGCTAAACCAGGAATCTCTTATAGCTGAAATGGGGCAGATGTTAGCTATATTCAATCCCTGGACCTCAGCCGACTCAACCCCAGCCCCAGAAGCAACCTCAGCTCCACCCCCATTCAGGAGTGGTACTATAGAGAGTATAATCAAGATAATTGAGGAGCAGAGTTTACTTGTAACCTGGGTACAGATTGCTAAACTCTTGGCTGCATTAAGATGCACATCCCCTTGGTTCTTAGAGGAAGAAAAGATAGATGTAGATAAATGGAAGCTAGTGGGATATGAAATGAAAGAATTTCAAGCAAAAAATGGGCCTCGTTCAATTTCTGCAGAAGTATTTTATATCTACAACATAGTTCAATTAGCCTTAAACTATCAAGCAAGTTGTAGGAGAAGGAAAAGTTCTAAAAATGAACAGAGGAGGAAGTGTGAGGAAAAAAGGAAAGATCAAGATCTTTCCCTAGAGCAAGAGGATTTAAATGAGGAATTATGGTATGATTCTCTTGAAGAAGCTTCAACCCTGCCTAGAGAACAGATTATTGACAGGCCCACATCAACCCCACCTTCAGAGATGGAGGAAGAAAGAGGGGAAGAGGCAGAAACACAAACAGAATTGCCTGTGAAGCAGCCTAAGCCTATGACAAGATTAGAAAAAGCATTGGTTAAAGCTAAGAGAGAAGGACAGGATATAAGTGATTTTATACATGCATATCCTGTGATTGAAGAGATTGACTCTGTAGGTAAAAAAAGGAGAAGATATGCACCTTTAGATTTGAATAAAATTAAGGATTTGAAAAAAGGTTGTACCCTTTATGGGGCTACATCAGCTTATGTCAAAATGTTACTAGATGGTTTGTCTTATGAAGTCCTAACCCCGAATGATTGGAAATCCATAGCAAGGACATGTCTGGAACCTGGAGAAAATTTATTATGGCTTGCGGAATTTCATGAATTATGTAAAATTCAAGTCAGATGCAATTTGGAAATAGGAGTTAACACACAATTCACTTTTGAGCACTTGGCTGGTGAAGGTCGGTATGGAGAGAATTCGGAACAGATTAATTATACCATGACAATATATGAGCAAATTGCTAAGGCTGCAATAAAAGCTTGGGGTGTCCTTCCTGGACAGAAAGATCGTGGAGAGGCTTTCACTAAAATACAGCAAGGTCCCAATGAACCTTTTGCAGATTTTGTGGGACGTTTGCAAACTGCTGTCAAAAGAACTATTGGAGAAAATTCAGCTACAGAAATAATGACCAGACATCTGGCTAAGGAAAATGCCAATGAGATTTGCAAAAGAATTATATGGGGATTAGATAAAGATGCTCCTTTAGAGGAGATCATAAGACGCTGTGCTACAGTGGGAACAAATGCTTTTTACACCCGGACAATGATGAATGTGGAAAGACAGGGTCCCTCCTGGCAAGGGACTTCTAGAGAAACTCGGCGATGTTTTCAATGTGGAAAAATTGGACATCTAAGAGCTCAGTGTAGGTATGGAGATACAGTGAGAAGACAGGGTGAAAGAAGACCTAAAACCCCATGTCCAAAATGCAACAGAGGATTCCATTGGGCATCAGAGTGTAGAATAATTCAGGGAAATGGGATGAGGGGCCCAGGTCCAGGGCCCCAGGCAAAAAAGACTTGCGGCATGATGGCAGCTGATGTTATACCCAAAGAGTCTTTAGAAGGTCAGGACTCTGATTTGATCAACCAGCAGAGAAGCAATCACATGGCAGAAAGGGATTACCCAATCAGTCAACCAAAAGGCAATCAGATTGCAAAAATGGATTACACTTGGGGAGAATACAGGCCTTTTAAACCAACAGGGCTGTGTCCAGTGCAAACAATTCCAATGTAATTGCCAGATGATGAGAAGAGATTTAGAAAGTGGTAAATAGAATGTAATTAGATAGGTTAACTGCCTGGGAGAGAGGGTTTGCTTGTATTTCTTCAGCAGGAGAAGGAATCAGATGGGTGCCAACAAGTCATATTTGGCTTGTCCATCAGAGAGAGACAGAAAAAGAGAAAGACCTCAAAATAAAGGAGAAGATCTAAGAAACATCTGACACTGAAAGAGCATGGATAATAAGAAGACTGTTAAAGAACTTAAAAACCAGCAGGAATCATTGGACTTCCTCACACAAGATGAGAATAATGGACAATGGACTTATGGACATTTATAAATTTTCAATTTATGATTATGATTATGTTATATACTTCTAGCATGTGTTATGTTACTATGTTACTATGTGCTTATGTAATTTATGTAATTATCTGCAATACTTCCCATATTGATGGATTTATGTTTCAAGGTCATGACTGTCCTATGTTCTAAATCAAAAGAAAGGGGGAGATGTTGGGATTACTAGGTGAGAACTGAGGTTGTCTGGATGGTGACAAGGTGAGAATTCAGGTTTTCTGGACAATTACAAGGTGAGAACTCAGGTTGACTTGATAGAAGGAGCAAGCCCATTGGCTGGGGTGGTTCTTCCCAGAAGCCCTTGCATTATCCCACGCCCATTCTCTGGGAGAATAAAAGAGAGGACTCTCAGAGAAAGAAGAAGACTCTGCATTACATCAGCCCTGACGGGGCTCTCTGCAGGAAGGGAAGTCACTTCTAAGGACAAGAGTTAACAGCAACTGTCTGGAGACAACGGTTCACTACAGGAAGAAGAATCTGTCCGAGAGATTTGAGTAGACACAGCAGATCTCTTCCCAGAGAGCGATCCGGCAGCTTCTGGAGACGACAGCACGCTACAGGATCCCTTTTCAAACCTACTTAAAATGAGTTGAGCAATTGACAATTATAGCTATTGTAAGTTATTGTAAGCCTATTTAATAATCTTTATTCTTTGTATTTATGTATCTAAAACTAATTGTGGAAAATAATGCTTTTTCTTTGAAACATCTAAAAGTATTTGAACTTTGTTATTGCAGAGTGTCTCTTATGATGTAATCATTGTTATAATTAGAAAGAATATCATTGTTATGCTCCTTCTACAATGAAAATGCTCCACAAATTGTATTTTGTCACATAATTGATGAGTTCTCAACATTAATTAGATAATGAATGGTAAGTTTCTCTTGGGAATTCTGGGGGACCTAAGGGTCTCAGTACTAATGTCCATATCTCTTGGAAAGAAGGATTTTTAGAGTAAATTTTTTACATATAAGATGCCTTTTATGGAGGTCTCAAATATCCTTGGCAAAAGGGAAATGAGTTTTCTATAAATGAAATAGGAAACGTTTTATAACCTTCCCCCCCCCACACACACATCTTTTAGTCAGTAGCATTCTTTAGATATAATTCATAGTCTAGAAACTGACTATATGGATTAAATGAAGAATAATTTAAGCCCACCAAGAAACAACAGGGCAAATTTAATATAAACAGGAGTGCCCTATGTAGTAACTTGACCTCAAAGTACATATGCTGAGTGAAAATGTGGAAGAAGTATGATGTAGATGTAACAAGGGACCACACATCCCAAACTCTCCTAAACAGCAAATCAATCATATTTATTGAGTACTATTGATGTTTCCAGGACTGTGCTTGGTACTTCTGGGAATACTAAAGAAGGAGACAGGGCCCTGGATTGTAAATTCCTTATGATGCAATTAGAAGACATAGAAAAGACATGAGAAAACAGTTAACAAATACATGACAACATATGAACAAGTGATAGGGTATATAGTTCAAATGGCAAGAACTATAAAAATCTGGATATATTATTGTGAGGTGGGCTTAGTTGGAGACGATGCAGAAGAACATTGGAAGTTGAACTAGGCCTTAATGAAATGACGGGATTACTAGATGGGAGTGAGAAAATTTTATTTTCCCCCAATTGAATATATAAGTTCCTTGCAGGACAAGGCTTATTTTACTTTTGTCTTTCTATAACTAACAATCAACACAGTGCCTGGAATAAATTAGATATTAAATGAATGCTTATTGAATTTTTTAAAATTCAATTTAGTACAACTGCTAGAGAGTTTTAAGAATGAAATTCAGATCCCATGTTAAAACAAAGAAAAACAACTCATGAGTCTCTCATTCATGCATATACTGTTCCTTATCTCTCTTCCTTCTATCATGACATTAGAACTGTTTCTGGCTGAGAGAGCTTTCCTTTTTGGGGAAAACTTAAGGAGTATTTTCTCTCTCTTATTTTAATACTGACTCCCCAGAAGATTCTAGGATGTCAGATTCGTTTTGACACTATCTATGTGACCTTGGCCAAGATGTTCCCATTTCTTGGCTTAATTTCTTTCACCTATAAAAAGAGGGAAATAACAGTTGATGATGTTTAAATTTCTTTTCATCTGTAATTTTATGACCCAGGAATCAAATGATTGCACCTCATGCCAGTTCAGTCCTTGTCTAATAACATTCTATTTTCTTATATTATTTTATCTATATGTACAAAGAGTGAAAAAACTTTAGGCAACTGTCTAGTAAATTTCATTCATTCATACATGCAATACATATTTATATGCCTATCATATACTGGATATTGTTTGAGGCAAAGAATTTGATTAGTGCAGACAGTCAATCTATATTGTTCAGATTTCCCAGTTAATTTCTTGGACAAAATTATACAGATTGTAGCCTGTTTTATCCCATTAATCATCTTAATACTCAGGATTTAGACTTACTGGGCCCTTTACATTGGGGCACTCTATTGTTATATCTTGGAACTCATTCTTTGTACCTCTGGGCAGGACACCAGTTAGGAAGTGTTTCAGGCATTCTGTAAGCTGTTTGTTTGTATTGGTTTCCAGTGGGTTTTTAGATTCCTTTTGACAGCCATGGTTCATTATCAGATACTACTTACAGCTTGTACTTTCCTCATTGGGAAGCTTAGTAGATTTTTGTAATGTCTTCCATTTGGTATGACAACCTCGACGGAAGAAAAGACCTGCAAACAGAATTTAAAATAATAATAGTATGAGCAATGCTTCATCCATTAGACAGAAAAAGACATCAGTCAACCCTCAATTTTGAGTTGCTTAAAGTATCAAACTCTTTGCTCTTCCTGTTTACTTCAGATTTAGAGTGTGCCATTTACTTGACCTTAAGTATACTCCTTAGGGTGCTCTGTTGTGAGGGAGTCCAAACAGGACCAAAATAAGCACACTTGACTTTAATGAGAGTTCTGCATCATCCACAAGGGAAACACCTCCAGTCTCCAGGGCCTGCATTGTGCTTCCCCTTAAAGGCAGTTTCAATGGAAGTCCTTACAGGTTTTAACTCTTTTCTTCCTGCTGAAACTTATGCAGTATGACCTGGGCAAAACTAGGGCCAGGTTCAGAAAAGCTTATTCAGAAGCAAGGAATTGAGACGCACTGTGGAAGTATAGAAAATGAGCTGGGTTTTCTGAGTCCGTGTGTGAGTTCTGCCACTTCCTAGCTGTATGTCATTTTTCCCTTTCTGAGTCTTCAGTGTCTTCAACTGGGAACTGAGGGATTGGGCAGAGTCAGAACAAGAAAGGACCTTAGAGATCATCTAGTCAAACCCTATCAGATGCACAACTGACCCAAGAGCCATTTGCACAAAGTTATCCAGGTGGCAAGTAACAGAGCCAGGATTTAACCAAGGATCTCTGAGTCTAAACCCAACAAGTTCCACCATTCTTTGATTTTACCTGTTAATTTGGAGTTTATTCATGAGGAGTGGTAGGTAATCATTATTATCTAGTTAATACATGGTGCTTCTAAAGTAGATCTCTTGCCTCTTTCCCCATCCCCAAACAGTGAAAGAAGAGGAATGAGAACAATCCAATTCAATAAGAAGCTATCTTCTAGACAGGAGACCTGAAATTTGAATTATATTCATAGTTTGTTTGCTCTTGCTTTTTACTCTAATATAGATCTATATTGGGTAAAGGGGGTGTCATAGGATAAAAAGAATAAGAAAAAAAGAAAAGAAATGAAGTAAAGTTTTTATATTATTTGGAAGATGAAAAAATAACAATGTAGAAACTCAGGAAAAGTGATATAGTCTGAACAGAAGACAATTTTTTTCAACAATCCTTACATAAAAAGGTTAAGTTGATAAGGAATAGAAATAAAAGCTAAAAAAAGGTAAAGGGAGATAGGGAGGAGGATTGGAATCTTAGGTCAAATGTTTATCAGCAAATCATTCAGAAGTATAATTAATATCTATCCACATATATGTACTTGAGTTGGGTCATGAACAATATTGAATTACAAAAAATTTGTTGGGCATGAAAATGAAGAGAAGGAATCATAAAGTAGTAAGAGACTTCAGTGGCTATGTAGTTCAACCCTTTCATTTTATAGATGAGGAAATTAAGCCATAGGAAGATGAAATCACACAGGACCTAAGTTTAAAACCCAACTATACCACTTACTACCTATATTTTTGGGCAAGTCAAATGCATCTTTGTAGGCCTCCATTTCTTTATCTGTAAAATGAAAGGTTTAGATTGCTCACTAGTTATTCTTTAACAATCCTTCTAGCTCTAAATCTTGGGAAAGAAAAAATAGGTCATGACAAAGAAGAAAATACAAGTTTACAAGCTAAGGATAATAAGGGTGTTGATTAAGAAAGGGAGGAAAAACTGCTATTCTGCCTTTTTAAGTGAAATAGCTACAAACCACCTGCATATTTCTAGCAAGTATTAATCACTGACTTAAAACACACACACACACACACACACACACACACAACCACAACAGAACTCCAGATACTGGTTTTTTAAAAAAGTAAGTGGATTCCTATTATTTTAAATTATATTGGTATAGGAGTAAGAAGTCATTTCTTTCTCTTTAAAAAATAAATATTTTATTCTTTCCTCATTGGCTCTCAAACTATTTAATGTAACTTTTCCAGGGACCACAGAGCTGTTTCCTATCCAGAGAGCTTAGTGGGGCCTTCTTTATCACAGGATTCTGCCTCTGAAAAGACGTTGTCCTAATGGCTCCACAGATGAAATCTTTAGGTAATGGGGCCTTAGAGTTCATATTTCAAGGAGACTCTTGAAAAAGAGAGACTGATTGATGTATCTAGCTTCCCTATCTCAGACCCCCCAAACCAAGTGGGACAGATTCCCAAATGGGAAAGTGCAAATAAAGTACATGATTGCCAATGAAATTCTTTCCTTGATTTCCACTTGACAGGGAACTTTGGACAAGACTGATCATTATCATCAGCGGAAGGATAGATTGTGGTAATGCCTTCGACTTGCTGAATGCCTGATAAACACAGAGGTTAAGAAGGAAGCTATTAGCTCATGCTCCATAAGGAGAGAGAGGGAAGAGGGAGCTCTCCTAGGAGACCTGCTGACCTTTTGACCACAGAGCCCCAGAGACTGGCCTTTGTCTGCAATGCTAATAATCCAGATGTGTAGGCCTCCTGATTGTAAGGGAGGCTAGCTTCATTCTGTTTCACTAAACCTAATGCTAGTAAGAACTGGCAGAGAGAATAGAATGATGGTTCCAAGGTCTTGCTAGGCAGTCCTAGGCCAGAGAGGTTTATCTGGCACCAGAGAGAGAAGGACTAATAGGTAAATTCAAAGGCAGTAATTGTTTGCCGTTGTGTTCTGAGGATACCTGGCTGCAGGATCATTCCTCAGAGGTTTGAGAGGTGGGGTGGGAAACAGCACCCTGGGCCAAATCCTACTGTATGGGCAATGTTATGACTCTCCCAGAATTTTTATCTAGACAAAATCAAGTTAAAATCTTAATGCAAGGCAGATTCATAGAGAAAAAAAATGAGGTGGGGAAGGGGCAGCTAGGTGGTGCAGTGGATAGAGCACTAGCCTTGAATTCAGGAGGACCGGAGTTCAAATGTGGTCTCAGACACTTAACACTTCCTAGCTGTGTGACCCTGGGCAAGTCACTTAACCCCAGCCTCAGGAAAAAAAAAAAAAAAAAGAAAAGAATGAGGTGGGGAAAGGGGGATAATTTTATTTAGGGCAGCCAAGTAGTGTGCTCTTTGGTAGGAGTCAAGAAGACCTGAGTTCAAATCTTGCCTCAGACACTCTGTGTGATCCTGGGCAAGTCATGTAATCTCAATTTCCTTATCTACAAAATAAGGATAACAATAATGCCTACCTCATAGGGTTCATATGTATAAAAGGCTAGATAAATGTTAATTATATTTATTGTTATCTGCTTTGCTCTCACAAGGGTGATGGAAATGGCGTTAAGGAAAGATCATATGTAATAATGGAAATTTATTCAGTGTTTTAATATTAGAAAAATGTTTTACATATATTATTTTATTTGAATTTCACACAACTCTTCAAGAAACTTACTGCAAGTATTATTTCATTTGATAGAAGGGGAAAGTGAGATTGACAAAGCTTATTATTTGCCAATGGATATAGGATTTGTTAACATCAGAGACAGGACTTGAATCCAGGTCTTCTAATTAGAAGTTGAATATCCCTTTTGCTGTCCTAAGTTGCATCACCAAGAAGAATCTCAGTTCAATTTTAGCACCACCTGGTAGCATGGAAGTACCTCTTCACCTGAATGCCTACTTCCCTGAGTCAGAATCCAGCAGGAGCCAACCTATGATTGACACAATTTCTTGTGCCTCTAGGGATGGCTCTGGTTAAATAACCCTCATCGTCTAGAGTGATTGTAATGCTAGGACTAACAGTTCTAGAGAGCTTTGAGGTCTACAAAATATTTCCTCACAATAACCTAGTGAAGTATTTAGGTAATTTATGATGTTAGTAACAACCCATTTTATATATTAATAAACTGAGGCACAGGAAACTTAAGTGATTTGTCCAGGAGCACATAGCTAGAAAATCCTCTTTTCTGTATATAACTCACAGACTGGGGACTCCACTAGGAGGAAACAAGAGACCAAGAAAAAATACACTGGTGATAATAAATTAGTGTGTTCTTGACAAAGGGATAGTGCAGTTAAGTCAAAAAAATACTAGGTTTGGGATTTATACAATATGTGTTTACAGGATACAATGTTTATTAAATACTTGCTAACAGACAGTGTGCTGTGGACTGGAAAACAAAAAGACAGTCCCTATTTTTAAGGAGCTCTCAATCAAATGGGAGAAGACAAAACAGAAAAGGAAACCCAAAAGGGGATGGTCCAGAGATTATTCTGGGGTGAGGACAAGATGATGATGGTAGTGGATTTAAAAATAAGCAGAACAACTGGTGGCAAAATGAAGAAATGGCTGGGATTTGGAGTCCTCTATCAATGGAGGCTATCAGAGAAGTTGTTTTTTGTTTGTTTGTTTGTTTTTTGCAAATTAGATACTTAAAAGCAACTGAAAGTACTGATAAGATATTAGTATCAAGTTTGAATCAATTTGCATGATAATGAGTTTTCTGGTGATAAATTTATCCTGGGGATGAGGGTGAAGAGAAAGATGATTATGGAGTCAAAACTCAGCAAAACTGCTGATAGCAAATGAAGAGATGGCTGGGATTTGGAGTACTCTGAAAAAGGGAGGCTATTGCAGAATTATTTTTGCTCCAATTTTTAGTCCACAAATTACACAGGTAGAAGCAACTGAAAGTATTGATGAGGTGTGAGTACCAAAGTGGAAGTAATCATTATGAAAATAAATTTCTTGATGATGAACTTTTAGGAAAGGAGAGGGAGAAAAAATGAGGATGATGATGATGATGATGATGATGATGATGATGATGATGATGGAATCAAAATGAACTGAGTAGTTGATGACAAGAGAAATGATTTGAATCACAGTACTATTATTTACTACCTATATAGTCTTGAGCAAATCATTTCATTTCTCATCTGTAAATTTAAGAAGATATCTAATGGCTCTTCCAGTTCTGAGTCCTCCACTATTCTAAAATACTTGAATCTGCTTTCTGAAATCATCATACAGCTTAATAACAGCAAAAAAGATCTGAATTTAGAATCAAATGTTCCCTTTATCCATAACCCATGGAATCTTGTCTGAACCTCATCTGTAAAATCCGGAGAATAGACCAGATAACTTTCAAATTTTCTTTCAACCCAAGAACTACATATGGTCAGAGCCACACTTCAATTTATATTTCGACTCAAATGTGTTTTGTAACTCTTTTCTCTTAGAAGCCTCACCATTAATTTATCTTTTTTTTTTTTAATGCTGACACCATGACACTGTATTTTTTTCCCCACAATGCTTAATTAATATGTTCTCTGGGCTCCAGGTAGATGCTATATGAATACTTGATGATAGATTTCAGCAGACTAAGGCAGCAAACAGCATCCTATACAAAAGCAAGCAGTTTCAGGATTTGGCCCTCTGGCCACAGTTTGCTGACCCCTAGATTAAAGTCTTAAAACAAGTTAGTAAGAACCTTTGCAGATGCTGGTAAAATTTCATTATCATATTTAATTTTTGTTGGGAGGAGAAAGATGAATTAGATTAGATTCTCACCACTCTATTAGACTTAAATTATTCAGTTTTGTCTGCCATTTGGAAAAGATCAATTGATTTAATTTTTTTCCCCTTTACAAGAGAGAGTATGGTTAAGAGTTTCCTTTCTTGACATGCTCTTTCTGGCAATTCGATTTCACTCCAGGGAGACTACAGGGTCTTGGGTCACTATTTTAGTTTGTTTTCCAGAAAGGGAAGAAGCAAACCTTTAGTAGTTCCTCAGGCCCAGAGTAGACAGGCAGGTGAACTGTGAATAAAATTTCCAGGAAACCTAGCCCAGGAGCAATGAAGCCCATGTAGTGGATGTTGGGCTCTGAGAGATCAGCCATGAGCCAAGCAATTCAATATTGTGACATGCAGAGATGGAGGTATAATTATACTTTTAATCACAAAATGGAGTTTAATTCATGCTATAAATCACATGGCACAAAATGCAAAACTTATTTTGTTTTCTTAGAGTAATTTCATAGAAGTGACTTTGAGGTGAAGAATACTTCTCTGTTGGTGAATGCTTAGAGAAAGATTAATATATTATTTGTTACCATTGTAATAAATGCATTGTATACAAACACAGCAATCACCTCTGAGCCATTCATTTTTCTGTAGCTAATTGCCACAGGTTCTATTATGGAATGAAGTGCCATATATAATAACAACCATATTTATTAAAATATAATTACTTTAATGAAATTGTTTTGAATTATTGTATTTCCACTAAATAAGGCACTGTTAAACAACAACAAAAAAATTCCTTCACTAGTGTTGATTTTTCTAGCCAATTATGGGAATGAATACAAAACCAGTTTTAAATTAGGAGACTTTCTCCTTGTAAATTCATTTCAGAGTACCCCCTCCCCCCTCCATTTTCAGGCCTATGTTGGTAGGTTTACTCCTTCTACCCCTTTCAGCTAGGTAGAGTTATGGTCTGAACTGCAAAAAGGAACTTGGGTGGGGTGAGGTTGCCTGAGATGTTTTAAGTTGAGTAGAAATGAGTAGATAGCAATGGTGGAAGGTAGGCAAATCAAAAGGATTGTACCCTCTTTTGTGGTCTCTACTGGACACTTTCCTTAAGCCAAAAGAACCTCTTCCTCCCCCTAACAGACCCTCCCTGCCACCCAAAACTGAATTGAGTGCTTCATAGGCTTCCTGATCCCATGAAGTGGGCACATTTGGGAGAAGCAGTAAACTCCTGGTCAAACTTGAGTCATTGCTTCCAGATGTGCTAATATATTGCTAAGAATAAAGAAGTCAGAAAAAGAATTTTCTTGGTGCACAATATTACTTTTTTTTTTTCAAATGTATTTTGAATAGGGTAATAGGATGATTCAATGACTAGCCTCCTCTCCCCCCCCAAATCCCCTCTCCCAAATGCTGTTCACACCATGTTGCCTCTCCAACAGTATGCCCCCAATGGTATAAATTTCAAGCTGCCTTATTATGCTATTCTTGTGCAATTAATCCACATTGAGTTCACACATGACTGGGGGTCATCCTCTTAATCTTAGGACATTAAATGGATACCAGTGAAGCATGTAGGCCTTCAATGTCTATCACCTAGTTTAGTTACTAAAGGATTTTTGAAGTTTGGCCAAAAGTGCAAATCCATTTCTCCTCCCCCCTCTTTTCACTTTGACAGTGATTTCCATTCTATTTTTTTAAACTAACTTTTCAATTTTTTTTAATTAAAATTTTTAATTAACAAAAAAATCAATGTTGTCTTATTACCAATCCCTCCCCAACACTAAAAAATAAAATAAAATAAAATAAAAATCTTTGTATCAAATGTGCATACTCAAATAAAACAAATTTTTTCATTGGATATATATCTAATGAGGATTCAGCACTCTAACTTAATCATTTTTTTTTTTTTTGTCAGAAGGTAAGTAGCAAGTCACGGCCATTCTTCCTAGCTTTATAAAGGAAAAGCCAAGTTGATTACATTTCTTTTAAATTAGTTTCCTAGCCTTTTAGGACTGTGGTTTGGTTTCCTTTAGGGTCACTCATATTTTCTGAGGCCAAAAGCAACTAAATGCATTTTAATTTATACCACTAACAGAAGGATCAGTGCCTTTAACAGATGCTCAGCTTACAAAGGCAGCAACAGACACAATACAAAAGGTAAAGAAATCCAAGCTGGCAGAGATCACCAACCATAAATTGGTCCAAACTACAGCAGAGCAGTGAGATCATTCCAGAGTGCTCTGGAGAGATTTTGAACAGCTGTCTACACAGTGTTCTCTTTTTCCCAGCCAAATAAAGTGGAGAAAGCTTTGTTCTTAAAAAAAGATTTGCCTTGCCTCACCCACAGAAGGAAGAGACTTGACAGTCTTTGCCAAAGATAGCCCTAACTCCCAGATGGTTTTTACCCTGTTGTAGAGGTCAATGGTCAAATCATACCAGGACCCTGCATAACCTTAGGACTTTACTGCTGGTCAGAGCTTTTTGTTTATGGTTGCAAATTTGCTATCTCCTAACAAAAAAAAATTCTATTTCTTCCAAATGAAAGGCAGATGGTTCAAAGCTCCTTAAATATATCTTCTAACAGAAGAGGTTGAAATCTATGCATGAGAGAATCCTCACTTGGATACTTTAAGTATTGGTGATTTCATCCATGTTGGCACCCCCTCTGTTGACACAGATTTCATCCTTTCATGCCTTGATAGAAAGATTCATGAGTTGCTGAGGTTTGGGGGAAAAAAAAGCAAAGCAACTCCATTACCTGGAAAGTAGCTTTCCTAGCATCATAGAGCTACAAAAACTTAGAACTTAACTAATTCAATACCTTGTAGGGGCTTTTATGGATGAGGAAAGGGAGGCCTGGAGAAAGACTTGCCCAAAGTAATCCTGGCAGTAATGGTGGAGTGGAGATGGAATGCAAGTCCTTTTATTCCAAATCCAGTTAATTTCCCAAAAACTCAAGTTGCTTCTGGAGAGGATCTTCTTTGGCCAACGAGGCTGGTCTTTAGACAATAGATATTCCCAGCTTAGAAGATTCTAGCAGCCATCTTGTTAGTTAATAAATATTCATTAAGCTACAAATTATATGGCCAGGAACTATGTTAAAGATGGGGACATGAATAAGGGTTAAAAAAAAAAGTTTCTGGTTTCAAGAAGCATACATTCTAATGAGGCACACAAAAGTTATGCAGAGTAGATGAGAGGTTATTTGAAAAGGGAAGTCATTGTTGTTTATCCTCCATTATGAATAGGACCACTAATAACACAGGATGATATCTTGAATTGGGTGTGAATTGGATTTAAGTGGGACAATCATACAAAGTCATCAACCTCATTCTTTCTTCCAGTCATTAAAATCTATTGGCAAGACAAAAATCAACATGATTGGTGATGGCTTGGGAACATCTTGAGATTGAGAGACCTGTTAAAAGGATGTAGGAAGCAGCTAGATGTCCCAATGGATAGAATATCAGCCCTGGAGTCAGGAGAACCTGAGTTCAAATCCACCCTCAGACACTACACACTTATTAGCTATATGATCCTGGACAAATCACCCCAATTTCCTCTCAAAGAAAAGGAAAAGAAAAAAAAAGACCTTTAAGGGCCAAGCCTCACCACAATGAGAGATTGGAGAAGGACACCAGTAGAACCTTGAGAAAATACTAGCTTTCCCTATGCCTAAAATTCACTTCACTTCACTCTAAGAATCTATTTCCTTGTTCAGTTTAAGTGTCACATTTCAGAAACTTTTTCTTGATTTCCCAGGAATAGGATAGCTACTATTATATTCCTTCCCCAAAATACCATGTTTTTTGTTTTTTTAAATTTATCTTACAAATATATCTATTTACATGCATATTTTCTCTCATGTTATAATATAAACTCCCTAAGGACAGAGGTGGTTCACTTTTATCCTTGTATCCTCAGCACTCACTACAATGTCTGTCAATATAAAAGATGTTTAATAAATTATTGTATATATTTACATCTTCATAGTTTCATTATTTCTAGGAATGAATCTCTTTTTGTTAAAAAAATTAAGCAAAAATATTTCATCCAAGGTATGTTTATGAGGTTATGTCTTAGTATATTCCCCTCATTTCTCCACCATGAAGAAGGTGATATATTTCATCATCAGTTCTCTGAGGCCTTTATTGATTTTCAATGACTCAGAATTAGACTATTCATTTACTTTATGGTATTGGGCATTTGTGGTACATTGGACACATTCTTTTGGCTCTGTTTTATTCATTTTCTACAGGCTAGTCAAACAGATACTATCCATAGGCTATTGCCTTACCTTACTGGGCGCTGAAAAGTCTCATTGGATGAGTATAAATTCCTAACACATTGAGTCAAATCAGACCTAAAGGTAGGTCTTAAGTTATTGTTGCTTTCTCTTTGTGAACTTTGCTATTGGAACCAAGAGCTGCTGTGTTTTTGTTGATCAAACATTGCATGGAGGAGCTGAGAAGAGGAGGCAATTTTGAAGATAGCTGGAAGAGCACCCATAAGCTAGATCCTGGCTTCAGTGCTTTCTGGAGAATCTTGCTCACATGATATTCAACCATTTCAGCATTAGCATTGAAGGATGGAAAAAGAAATATAAACATAGGCTTTTAAGTTACAAGTGATTTGAACTTACGATGGAAGTTAGCACTGATCTCCAGATCAGACCACTGACCTAAAATAATTTTAATAAACTATATTTCTCAGTTTAGAAATCAATAATTTAAATTGCAAAATATCTTTCAGGAGTAACACTTTTTTCTAGTGAAAGAGAACAGAATTGGTGAGCTGCCTTTGAAATTTTTAAAGAAATCAAGAAAGATCATTTCAAGGAGGTTAAACTTAAGCTGATATTTGAAAGCAATTAGATTGTCTAAGAGGGGAATGTAAGGGCCCTTTAAATGGGCGGACACAGTGCATCGGGATTGAGGCCCAGAAGTAATTTCTGTGGATATTAGGACTGCCCTTGGGCGGGATCCTGGCCATATTGAGATAGTTTTGTAATGGGTGACTCTCTCGCTGATTGGCTGTGTGTGTGACCTCACAGGCCCTATATAAGCCCACTGCAGGCAGCAACCGCCCTCTTTAACCTCCTGCTGTTCACCCTGGCTCCCCAGCTGGGTGGCCAAGCCAAGATGGGTAGCCAAAAGAGGTAAGGGTTTTGGTAGTGAACACATGGGTCTTCTGACCAGGTGTTCACTAGGGAACCAACAAGTCAGGGCATCAGTCAGGGCATTATGTGAGTAGGTATAATAAAGGCTTTTAAGATTACACGTGGTTGTTCTTGAGTGCGCTACCGGTTACTAAGCTATAGATTCAAGAGATTGTGGCCAGAGACCTTAGAAGGCCTCAGAGGAGGCGAGCCGGGTAGAGCTCACACTGCAAAGGACAGTGGTCAAAGGTACTCTGGTGGGTCCAGGACAGACTAGTAATTGTAACTGCCAGGAGAGCACGTTACAGGGGAAGGTGATGGAGGAGCTCTATCTCTTATGGACAGGAGTATTGGACTTGTAGTCAAAAAAGACTCAAGTTCAAATCATGCCTTAGCATGCAATAGTTATGTGACCCTAGACAAATCTTTTAAAACCCTTTGCAGCCCAGTTTTCCTCATTTATAAAATGTGGATAATGCTAACACCTTAAATGGTTTTGTGGATATAAAGTGGGATAATATACATACAGCACTTTGTAAAACTTAAAATATTATTGCCCATTGTTGTTGTTATTAAAAAGTGAACAGAGCAGTAATATGTAATATTCTTGTCAAGGTAGACTGAAGCCATCATGTGAAAGGCTTTAAATGTCCTTTGTTGCATTGCACTAAAGCTTCTTGAATAGCAAGAAAAAAAGCAAGCTAGGACTGTGCTTAAGGGATATCAATTTTAGCAACTTTGTGGAAGATGGCAGCAGAGAAGGGAAAGATTGATTGAAACAATTCAGTCTAAAGGTGATGAGGTGATTGACTAAGGTGGTTGCAGTATGAATAGGGAAAGAGGGAATAAATGCACAATATATGAGGGCAGAGGAAGGGGTATATCAACTGACTAGTTTTGGCAATCAATTATACAAAAGAGGTTGGGGGAGATTGCAGAATGATGTATGACTTCTAAGTTATGAACCTGGGTGACCATAATAATGATAATCCCAAAATAAATTAAGGAGTAGGGGTGGGTTTTGGAGGAAAGATGTCTAATTCTGTTTTAGACATACTGAAATGGAGAAGACTAGGGGAAACTGATATGGACATGTTCAACAAGCAGATTGAAATCCTGGATTGTAGCACAGGATATATATAAAAGCTGGATATTTGGATCTGGGAGTCTTCTTATAGGAGCAATTCAATTTACAGGATTTGATGTGATTAAATAGAGTGTAGAAGGAAAAAAAAGAGAAAAGATGGAGATCAGAGTCTTAATATACAGCCACATATTCAGTCAGTCAACAAGCATTTATGAAAGACCTACTATGAATCTGGAAGAAAGACAAAAGATAATCCTTGTTAGATCCCTACAATGCATCCACCATTAGTGAGTGTGATCTGGGTGAAGGTCCAGTTACGGAGACTGAAAAGGAGTCAGACAGGAAAGTAACCAAAATGGAAAATTTAGACAGAAAAAAGTATCAAGGAAAGATACTGCAGAGAGATGATGCAATAGGAAAGATTAGGTTGTCCTGTGAATGTGCCTTTTGATGAGTTTTACTAAATTGGCTCTTTCTCCAGAAATTTTCTCTTTTCTTTTTTTAAATGTTCATTTTAATTATGAACTTAACAACAATCAACAAATGTGAACATTTTACTACACAAAGAACAGAATAAAGGATTGTTTATACAACTGTTAACTAGACTCTACTTTTTATTTAACTGTTTATTAAATTTAACAAGGTTATAATAAAATGCTCTTTCTTTATGCCACCTTTTCAATGCCTTTTTTATTTTTTGTGTATATAAAATTTTATTGATGCTTTCTTTTTTAATATTGATAGTATTAGCCATTAACCTCTCTCCTCCAAATAAGAGTTGTCTTTTCTAATAAATATGATGAAATAAAATAAATCAATAGTTTGACCACATCCACAAATGTGAGTTTTATTCTGTACCTCTCTAACCTATCAAAAGGATTTTCCTTTATATTAATAAAGTGGTCATAATGTAACTGTTTCTACTTATTTTATTTTTTGTCAGTTCATACAAGTCTTTCTAAATTTCTGTAAATTATCCATACTTATCATTTCTTATAAGAAAATGACATTCTATTATATTCCTATACTGCAGTTTTTTTTCAACCATTTTCCAAATGATCAATACCTAATTTATTCCAGCTCTTGGCTGTGACTAAAAAAAGAATCCTACTGTGAATAGTTTTTAGATATGTGGTATTTTTCCCTTTGTCTTTGATAATTCTTTCCCCTTTTAAATTTATTTAATGTTTAAAAATATTTTCCAATTACATGTAAAAATAATTTAACATTCTTTTTTTAATTTTATGTTTCAAATTCTCTCCTTCCCTTACTTTTCTCCCCCCTTCCTGAGATAGAAGCAACTTGATATATTATACATGTCAAGTCATGTTTAACTTATTTCCAAATAAGCCATGTTGTGAAAGAAAACACAGACCAAAAAAACCCCAAGGGGGAAAAAGTGTGCTTCAATCTGCATTTAAATTCCATTAATTCTTTCTCTGGAGATGGATAGCCTCTTTCATAATGAATCTTTCAAAATTATCTTGGATCTTGTATTGCTGAGAATAGTTAAGTCATTTACAGTTGATCATCATACAGTATTGTTACTGTGTACAATGTTCTCCTGATTCTGCTCATTTCACTTTGCATCAGTTCATATAAGTCTTTCCAAGTTTTCCTCAATCATCCAGTTTGTCATTTCTTGTAGCATATTATTCCATCACAATCATATACTATAACTTGTTCAGCTATTCCCTTACTAATGAGCATACCCTTGATTTGGGGATCAGTTCTCTGGCAGAGAGAGGGGGGAGGGAGAGAGAGAGAGAGAAGGAGAACAGAGGAGAAGAGAGAAGAGGAAAACAAAGGAGAGGAGAGGAGAGGAGAGGGAAGAAGAGGAGAGGAGAGGAGAGGGCAAATGGAACTGAGGGGGAAGGAGAGAAGAAGGAAGGGAGGGAGGAAGGAAGAAAAAGAGAGAGAGCTGCTATAAATAATTGTGTATGTATAAGTATAGTTCCTTTTTAAAAATCTCTTTGGATATAGATCTAGTAGTGGTATTGCTGGGTCAAAGAATATACCTAGTTTAACAACATTTTGGGTTTGATTCCAAATTGCTCTACAGAATGATTGGATCAGTTCACAATTCCACCAACAGTGATTTAGTGTACAAATCTTTCCATGTCCCCACCAACATCTGTCTTTTTCTTTTTTCTGTCACTGTAACCAATATGGTACCTCAGAGTTGTTTTAATATGCATTTCTCTAATCAATAATGATTTAGAGTATTTTCATATGACTATAAATAGCTTTGATTTCTTAGTCTGAAAACTAGTCATATCCTGTGATCAAATTTATCAATTGGGGAACAATTTGTAGTCTTATAAATTTGACTCAGTTCTTTATATATTTAAGAAATTAGGTCTTTATCAGAGAAACTTATTGTGCAAATTTTCATAATTTTGATTATTGTGTATCTCTTCTTCTAGTTTTCCCTATTTATCTTTTTTCTTTCTCATTTATCCCCTTACTTTTTTTTTTTACAAGTGTTTTACTTTTGATCACTGCTTCTCCCAATTTCCCCTTCCTTCTACTAGTGCCCCCCCTCCACTTTTCTTCTCTTTCCTGTTTCCTCCTATTTCTCTGTAAGGTAAGGTAATGTAGATTTCTATAGTTAATTGAGTGTATACATTATTCCCTCTTTCAGCCAATTCTAATGAGAGTAAGGTTCAAGCATTGCCTGTCACTCCCTCACTCCAAGCTTCCCCAGCTTTGTAAATGCTCTTTTATATGAAATGACTCCTATATTTAAACCTTCCTTTGCCCCTTCTCCCAGTGCTTCCTTTTTTTCTCACCCCTTAATTTTATTTTTTATATCATCCCATATCATGGTCAAATCATACATGTGCCATCTGATTATGCACACTCCTTCTAACTGCCTAATAGTGATAAAGTGCTTAGGAGTTACAAGTATCATCTTCCCCTATAGGACTTTATACAGTTTAATTTTATGGAATTTTTTGATTTCTCTTTCCTGTTTACTTTTTAATACTTCTCTTGAGTCTTGTATTTGAATGTGAAATTTTCTACTCAGCTCTTTTCATCAGGAATTCTTGGAACCCTTCTATTTCATTAAATAGTCACTTTCCCCCTTGAAGGATTATATTAAGTTTTGCTGAGTAGGTAATTCCTATTTGTAATCCTAGCCCCTTAGCCCTCTGGAATATCACTCCAAAACCATTAGATTCTTTAACATAGAAGCTACTAAATTTTGTATTATCCCTGATTGTGTCTCCTTGATATTTGAATTGTTTCTATCTGGTTGCTTGCACTATTTTCTCTTAATCTAGAAGATCTGGAATTTGGTTATAATATTTCTGGGAGTTTTCATTTTAGGATCTCTTTCATGAGATGATTGGTAGATTCTTTCAATTTTTATTATATCTTCTTGTTCTAGCATATAGGCAGTTTTCTTTGATAATTTATGGAAACATGATGTCTAAGTTTTTTTCTTGATCATGACTTTTAGGTAGTCCAATAATTTTTAAATTATCTCTCCTAGATCTATTTTTCTGGTCAGTTGTTTTTCCAATAAGCTATTTCACATTTAAAAATTTTTTTTTCATTCTTTTGATTTTTATTCTTCCTGATGACTCATGGAGTCATAGCTTTCACTTGCCCAAGTCTAATTTTTAAGGAATTACTTTTCTAGCTTTTGTATCTCCTTTTCTATTTGGCCAATTTTACTGTATATGGAGTTCTTTTTTTTAGTGAATTTGTGGACATCATTTTCTGTAAAGGACTAGAACTGAGCAAATGCACTTGGATGACTGAGCACATGAGACTAATTGCCAATTGGAAGATTCCCTATTAACTTGTTTGAAGGTTGACTCTCCCCAGCTATTCTGTGCTGACTTGATTGGTGGGACAAAGAGGGGGAAGTGACTTGTGTGTGAGGGGTAGGAGAAGGAAGAGGAAATTGAGACTCTCACTCGTGGCTTTTGAGGGAGGAAGGTATGTGTGATATTGCTAGATCTAATCCCCTGAGCTTGACTGTAAAAGATCAAGAATAAAGACGTTTAGTGATCCTGACTCCAGCTGATTTCTGGGAAGACAGAGTTCCAGCATTCTGGTGCCCAATGTGGGGCGCCATTTGTAACATGCCCTCCTAAAAGTTACTATTACCAGTCTGTCCTAGGCCCAACAGAATACCTTTGACCACTGACCTTTGCAGTGTTAACTCTATCTGGCTCGCCTCCTCTGAGGCCTTCAAAGGTCTCTGGCCACAATTTCTTGAATCTATAGTTTAATAACCAATAGTATGCTCAAGAACAGCCACGTGTAATCTTAAAAGCCTTTATTATACCTACTCACATAATGCCCTGACTTAATGCCCCGACTTATTAACTCCCTAGTGAACACCTGGTCTGAAGATCCACATGTTCACTACCAAATTCCTTACCTCTCTTGGTTATCCATCAGCTTGGCTTGGCTACTCCAGGCTAGGGAGCCAAGTTAAAGAGAGAGACCTTCTGCAAGCAGTGTGCTTATAAAGGACCTGTGAGGTCACACACACACAGCCAACCAGCGAGAGAACTATCACCCATTATGAAGCTATCTTATTATGGCCAGGATCCCACCCTCAGGGCAGTCCTATATCCACAGAGATTACTTCTGGGCCACTCAATCTCCTGTTGCGCTGTGACCGCCCATTTAAAGGACCCTTACAATTTTCCATTTGGCCAATTCTGTTTTTTAAGTTCTCCTTGTATTTCACCTTTTGACCTATTCTATTTTATAGGATTTTATTTTATTCAGTAGTTTTTGTGTCTCCTTTACCAAACTATTGATTCTTTTTTGGATGGTTTTCTTACATTACTTTCATTTCTTTTTCCAACTTTTCCTCTACTTCTCTTATTTGATTGTTGAAATCATTTTTGAGCTCTTTCAAGAATTTCTTTTTAGGCTTGAAGCAAATTCACATTTGGTGTGGAGAGTGGGAACAGGGGCAGAGTTTAATGTAATATACTTGTTTTGACTTTAGTGTCTTCTCAGAGTTTGTGTTTTGATCTTCCCTTTCTATGATCAGGTTTTTAGGGTTTTTTTTGCTGATGTTCTTTGCTCATTTTTTTCATCTTATTTCTTCTTTTATCTTGATGTTAAGGTAGGAGGAGGGAGCATGTCTCAAGATGCAGGGTTTTCACAAAACTATTTTCAGAGCTCCTTGATAACAGTTGTCCAATGTCCTTACCATCTATGAGCTGAGAACTCTGGAAAACATCACTGCTTATTCAGTTGTCACCAAGGCCTACAATTGCCTGCTGGGTACAGCCTACACTGGCATAGCCTAAGCTATACTGTGTTCCACTCTCACTCTGGTGAGATAGACTTTTTCTGCTAACTTTTTAAGTTATCTTGGACTGGAAAAGTTTCTGTTCTGTTCTGGAAATTTGTCTTCTGTTAGTTCTGCTACTCCTCTGCTACTTTTGAGGAATCATTTTCAAGATATTTGGAGGGGCATTTGGGAGAGCTCAGGAAAGTCCCTGCCTTTTCTCCTCCATTTTTTTCTGTGTTCTCTTCCCCCCTCCATTCTTAAAGCAAAAATTTGAGCATAACATTTCCCTGCTCAAGAAGCTTGCCTTTAAAGGATTAATATTATTAGCTAACATTCACAAAATGCTTTAAGATGTGAAAAGTACTTTACAAATATTATCTCAATTTGATCATCATAACAACTCCGGGAGGTAGGTACTATCATTATTCCTCTTTGACAGTCAGAGTTCGTCCATCTTAATCATACAACTGTCTGAATCTAGCATCAAGTGTTCCTGACTCCAGAGCTAACACTTTAGTTTTCAAAGTATTTCACAATTTGGTTTCAATCTAGATTTTCTAGGCTTATTTACATTACCCTCCTCTAAATAGTCTGCATTTCAACTAACTGACTTATTTATTCCCTCACATCTATTCATGACATTCCACGTGCCTTCTCTCTTCCTTTGGGTTGGTGTAAACCATCATGTCTGGAATAGGGCCCTTCTTTGCCTCTGCCTTGCTCCTTCAAAACAGCTCAGATATTACCTCCTTCAGGTAGCTTCCTAGGTTAGTTTTTTCCTTTAAGTGTTGTTCCTACAAAACAGAATGCAAGCTCCTTAAAGACAAGGACCATTTTGTCATTGTTGCCCCAAAGCCCAGCTCAGTGCCTGATACATTGCAGATGTTTAATAAATGCTTGCTTAAATGATAAGACTGAAAATGTTCTTCCTAGCAGACATCTCATTCCAATGGGGGTTAAATTCTTTTGCTAATAGGAGAGATTTTTTTTTATTATGGCTTTTTATTTACCAGATATTTGCATGGGTAATTTTACAGCATTGACAATTGCCAAACCTTTTGTTCCAATTTTTCTCCTCTTTCCCCACACCTCCCCTCCCTCAGATGGCAGATTGACCAATACATGTTAAATATGTTAAAGTATAAATTAAATACAATATACGTATATATGTCCAAATAGTTATTTTGCTGTACAAAAAGAATCGGACTTTGAAATAGTGTACAATTAGCCTGTGAAGGAAATCAAAAATGCAGGTGGACAAAAAAAGAAGGATTGGGAATTCTTTATAGTGGTTCACAGTCATCTCCCAGAGTTCTTTCGCTGGGTGTAGCTGGTTCAGGTCATTACTACTCTATTGGAACTGATTTGTTTCATCTCAGTGTTGAAGAGGGCCTTGTCCATCAGAATTGATCATCATATAGTATTGTTGTTGAAGTATATAATGATTCTCCTGGTCCTGCTCATTTCACTCAGCATCAGTTCATGTAAGTCTCTCCAGGCCTTTTTGAAATCATCCTCCTGGTCATTTCTTACAGAACAATAATATTCCACAACATTCATATACCACATTTTATTCAGCCATTCTCCAATTGATGGGCATCCATTCAGTTTCCGGTTTCTGGCCACTACGAAGAGGGCTGCCACAAACATTCTTGCACATACAGGTCCCTTTCGCTTCTTTAAAATCATAGGAGAGATTTTTTTAAAGCTGATTTTCAGTAATCAGAACATTAAGGAGAGATTATTGCAGGATGGAGGAGAATCTTTGCTGATACCCATGATTCCTTGGATATCACAGGTGACCCCCCAAATATAGCTACCAAATTGGGTTTATATATTTTACATCACTTGTTCCAAAAAAGTATAACTGCTTGACATAGTCATATTTGGTACATGTTAACCTTTGGGCTCAATCAACTCTATTCATTCATTTATTTATTTATTTACTCACTTATTTATCTATCTATCTATCTATCTATTTTTTCATCCACTTATTTATTTATTTATTTATCTATATCTATTTATTTATTTATTTATTTATTCATTTATTCATTCATCTATTTATTTATTTATTTATCTATCTACCTATCCATCCATTAATTTATTTATTTATCTATCTATTCATTCATTCACTTATGTATTTATTTATTTATTTATTCATTCATTCATTATCTATCTATCTATCTATCTATCTATCTATCTATCTATCTATCTATTTATACAGGTAATAGGGCAGCTAGCTGGTGAAATAGATAAAATATTGGGACTGGAGTCAGGAAGACTATTTCCTGAGTTCAATTCTCAGATACTTATACAGATCACCGTGTGATGCTGAGCAAATCTTTTAACCCTGTTTGCCTCAGTTTCTTCATCTGAAAAGTGAGCTAGAAAAGGAAATGGCAAATCACTCCATTGTCTCTGCCAAGAAAACCTCAAAAAAGGTCATACAGAGTCAGACAAGACAGAAAACAACTAAACAATAACACAGAGACAAAGGTATTGAATGGTGGTAATAATTAGAATAATTCAGATCAAAATAAAACTTACTATATACAGTATATTGATTCAAGGTGCTGAATATATAGAAATCTTTCAGAGGCATAGCCTAAAATGCTATAGATAGGACTATGTATTTAGAGTATAAAAGGAATCCAGACGTTTAATCTAAATCCTTCATTTTGAAGGTGAGAAAATTGAGGCTCAGAAAGATTTAGTAACATCTGGATATATACTGGTAGTAAATAGCAGAACAAAGTTTGAAACCAGATTCTCTGACTCAAAATCCAGTATTTGCTCCCTTATAACATATTGCTAGAGGATAATGAGTAGAGAATTGGATTTAAAGTCAGAAAGACTGAATCCAAATGGGGCCTCAGACACGTACTAGATATGTGAGTCCGATCAAGTCATTTAACCTCAGTCTGCCTCAGTTTTTTCTTTTGTAAAATATATTTAATAACAGCATCTATGTCTCAGAATTGTTTTGAGGATCAGTTAAGATTAATATTTGTAAACCATTTTACAAAACGTAAAACACTATATAAATGTTAATTATTCAAATCCTTTCTCAGTCATTTATTAGATGTGTGGCTCTGGTCAAGTCACTTAATCTCTCTGGGTCTCTGTTTTCTCCAATATAAAGGAAGGGGATTGGATTTAAGGGCCTCCAAGATTCCTTCCATTTCTAAATGCATGATCCTTTGATTGATTTTACATAGATATATAGAAAGTTAGCTATGTATATCACTGACTCACTGAACATCAAAGCTAAAAGCTAGAAGATGCTTCAGAGGCCAATGGTTCAGCCTCTGTGTGAATATATAAAAATCTTTCAGATGTTATGTATATAGTTATTGGAGAGAGAGATGCAAATAGATAAATAGACAGAGAGACAGACATAAATAGATAGACAATAGATAAATAGAAAAACAGATAAGTAGAAAGACAGATAGACATTCAGACAGACAAATAGACAGATGGAGAGCAAGATAGATAGACAGACAGAGTGCTATATAGGATCATAGATCTAGGACTTGAAGGACCAGAGAAGATCAGAAAGATGAATATCTTATACAACATCTCATCCAGTTTCACCTTGAACACTTTGAATAATAAGGAAATTACTATGCCAGCCTCCTTGGACTTCAGTTTTTTTTCTCTGTAGAGAATATATGTTATATGGACAGAGCACTGGGCCTAGAGTCAGGAAGGCTTATCTTCTTGAGTTCAAATCCAGCCTCAGATACTTATTAGCTATATAACTCCCAGTGAGATATTTCACTGCCTCAGTTTCCTCATCTGCAAAATGAGCTGCAAAATGAAATGGCAAATCGTTCTAGTATTTTTGCCAAGAATACTCCCAAATGAGAGTTGAACATCACTGAAGAGCAACAACCACAAAATTTCAGAGGCAACCCAATTAATTTCTGGACATCTCTAACATGTTGGAAAACTTGTCATATCCTCTGGACCCAATTTGATTCAAGATGGTCAGTTGGTTTCTGCCAGGCCAGAAAGTGAAAACAATTAAAACAAAATGAGATGCTACTAGACTATGCAATATATAATAACACTGACAAAAGAATAGAAAGGAAAAGATTCTTCAAGGATACAGCATCGATTCTGTTGGGTAAAACTCTTCAGACTCTGAAACTGCCTTCTGTCCCCTTCCTGGTCAGCAGGTTTTATGCATGTGTTGAGCCTGAGATGTGTCTGACTTCTATGTTGACCTTTGTTTTGGTGACCAGGATGTTATTTTAAAAGTTTAAACCATGGTCTTTGGGACCAACTAAATTTTTAGGAGGGTCTGATTGTTTTTTAGAGAAAAATTAACTTAGCATAATAGATAATATATAAATGATAATAGATTATCATGAGCCTTAGTAAATGTTGCTTCTATAAAATCTTTATATTAACCCCTGTTGTTCAGTCATTTCTAACTCTGTGACCCTATGTGAGATTTTCTTGGCAAAGATATTGTAGTGGTTTGCCATTTCCTCTTCTAGTTCCTTTTACAAAGTGAGGCAAATAGAATTTTCCCAAGTCACACAACTTTTTTTTTCCCCCCCTGAGGCTGGGGTTAAATGACTTGTCCAGGGTCACACAGCTAGGAAGTGTTAAGTGTCTGAGACCAGATTTGAACTCTGGTCCTCCTGAATTCAAGGCTGGTGCTCTATCCACTGCACCACTTAGCTGCCCCCCCCCCACAACTTCTAAGTGTCTGAAAAGAGATTTGAACTCAGGTCTCCTGATTTTCAGTGCTCTATCCATTGTACCAATCAGCTGTCCAGAATTTACCCTATTTCAACCCAATTTCCCAGTGATCTGGGGACAAATTAATAAAGCAGAGAGAGTTCTGCTCATTAGTATAAGAAGAACTGGGTTTAAAGTCTGCTTCTTGAAAATTTATCCAATTTTGGGGAAAATCACTTAGCCTGGGCCTCAATTTTCTCCTCTGTAAAATGAGGATGATGCATACTAACTAGCCTGCATGATCTCTGCTGGCCTGCAACTCCCTTTGTCTTAAAATTGTCATTAATTTTTTTTTCCACAAACATCTACATCTGCTCAGAGGAGCAGTTATTTTAATGTGGTTGATCTGGACTCAATGCATCTACAAATTTATTCTATACAAAGACTAAGGCCATAGACAGGATCTCCTAGAGTGACCTCTCTGATGTCATGTACCTTTGTATCGAATTTATCTGCCCTTTTAGACATAAGGGGAGGGAGTGGGGTGCTGAGTGACTCCAAAGAGAATCCCTGTCTATTTCTTCTTGGCTGGAAAGATGATGGCTGTCATATGAAGCCTTAAGGAGGGATATGAGGAGATGAGGTTAATGCAGGGGAAGTCCACAGAGATCCCTAGGGCCAGGTCAAGGGTTGAAGGTGGAAGAGCATAATTGCATATGGTCCATTGGTAGGGTCACCTTGGTCATGGAGCAATCCAACATTTACAGGAAACTCCACAGATGGTGCAATTCTGTAATTCTTTCACTTTAAAGGAGGAAAAATAACAGGAGTGAGAGTCATACAAGCCAAGCACTACATGGAAGAAAGAGTGGACCAGACCCTTGGTTTCCCCATGTAATCTAGTTGGTGCTATTTAGCTAAGTTAGCTGCTAAAGAGCTTTTGAAATTTGGCCATGGGCCTCCCCACTGGCCTTCACCCCCTGTACAATGCCTAAGAATACCCTATTTAATTCCATTTCATTAGCAGGGTGCAGTTGCCCTGTTTCCTCCTTATCATCACCTGAGGCCTGAAAGGCCTGCCAGCAACCCTGTTGCCAGGGCCAATGACTGGCTGCCAAGCAGTTTCTGCAGCTGACTCCAGCAGCGCCTCCAGCTTTCACCAACAGTGCTCCCTTTGTTGGGAGCACAAGCTGCCTGCTCTTAGAGCCTGCCCACAAGCCTTTTATGCCGGCTGCGTGTTGCTGGCCCTGAGCCAACTTCAGGAAAACCCAAACCACCATGTTCTGAGGAAGGTACAAAGATTAAACGTGGGTTTCTGCGGCTTGCTGTGTTTAATACACAGGGGGAAGAATCAAGAAGCCTAAACTGGAATTAATGTAATTTTCCCAATGCTTAGACTTATTCTCTAGGTAATCACCTACTGACCTCTTCTTTTCCCTCTTCCTTTACTCCAACCACTGCTTATGCAAAATAATTCTACATGAAAATCTTCAGCTACATTGGCTACTAGCTTTCAAAGGAAATTGTAGCTTCTTGGCTTCAGCCTTGGAAGGGATGCTATCTTTGTTCTTCAATCAAACTTCTCTGGAAGATTTTAAAGTTTAAGATTATTGGGTAGAGATTTGGATTTTTGGATTTTTTTCTAAAAGTGAGACGCTTAGAAAATTTAGCTGTGTCTCCAATAAGTGTGCAAGGAATTAAGAGAGAGTGTGACAGATAGATAGACAGAGACAAAGCCACACACACACACACAGACACAGAGACGGAGACAGAGAGGTAGGGAGAAACACATACAGAAAGAGGGACACATACATACACACACACATACACACACACACAGTAACAGACACAGAGAGACAGAGACAGACAGAGAGGAAGAGAAGCAGAGAGAGAGACAGAGATTCAGAGACAAAGAGAGGGAAAGAGGGAGAGACAGAGACAGAGAGACACACAGAGAGGAAGAAACACAGAGACAGAGGGAGACATCAGTGACAGACATAGAGATAGAGAGAGACAGACACAGAGAAAGAAAGAGAGAGAAACAGAGGCAGACAGAGAGAAAGATAGAGAGACAGACAGAGAAAAGGAGAGATACACAGAGAGAGACCCACATAGAGACAGAGAGGGAGAAAAACAGAGACAGTAAGAAAGAGACAAAGAGAGGAAGAGAGAGACATCCAGAAAGAGACAGAGACAGAGAAGAGAAAAATAGAGTGAGATTGTAAGGAGAAAAAGACACAGAGACACACAGGGAGAAAGAGACAGAATCAGAGAGAGAGGGAGACACACAAAGTGACAGACACAAAGAGGAAGAGAGAGAGACAGAGACAGACGGAGAGAGGGAGACACACACAGAGACAGAGACAAAAACACAGAGACAGAAGGGAGAAAAACATTGACAGAAAGAGACGAAGAGAGGGAGAGAGAGATGAGAAAGATATCCAGAGACAGATAAAGGAGAGAAAAAGAGAGTGAGATAGTGAAGAAAAAGAGAGAAAGAGAATCAGAGACAGACAGACAGAGACAGAAAGAGAGAGAGAGACAAGGACAGAGACAAACGATAGAGATGACAATGAGAAAGAGAAGGACATGCTCTAGGCAATATAGGAGGAATGAAATTTCATTTGGCAAAAGTATTAGAAAAAGAAGGTGGAGTCCTTTCCTCTTAATTTTCTCATGAGAGATATGGGCAAACCCTCTCTACCTAAGAGAATTCAGTGGTTCCCATCATAGGATTGAGAGAGAGCATCTTGTCCAACATACTCATGGTACTAGGCAGGACAGTGAGGTCCAGAGAATGCCTAACGTCACACCAGAAATAAATTTCAGAGCCAGATTATGAAAGTAAGTCTCTGGTTTCCAAATCCAGGATTTTTCCCCTCACATTCATTTCTTCTCCTTTTTCCCAGCTATTCCCCTATGCCTGAAATGCTCCTCCCTTCCTTGGCTCCTCCCTTCTCACTTCCCCAGCCTCCTTTCAAGATTCAGCTTAAATCCCACTTTTTTGCAGGAGGCCTTTCCTGGTACTGACCAGTGTCCGATTGACACTGTATGGGTCTTGTATATACATCACTGCTTGCATGTAGTCTCCCCCGTTAGACTGTGAATTCCTTGAGAGCAGGGATTGTTTTTGCCTTTCTTTGTATCTCTGGCTAATTAAAGATGCCCCTTGCATCTTAATTACCTCATCAATCCTTGTTGACTGTTGCAGTATGTGTATTGTTTCCTAGAAGGGCCCTTTGGATTCTTTTATCTTGCTCTATTCCCTAATTTTGTGACTGGTCTCTTTCCCCTTCAGTTTCTTATCCTCTGAAAGATCTGCCACTTCTGGGAAGAAAGTCAGTCATCAGCCAAGACAAGGGTGTGCTGGAACCACCCAGAGCTGGCTTTGCTGATTGTTAAATTTTCAGTGTGAGCTTTTACAACTTAGAAATCAGTAAATGCTATAATTCAGGGCTTTATTTATTTTGTTGATTGATTTAGGCAAGAAATGAAGAAAATATTAAAAATGCAAATTAAACTTTAAACATGTCATGCATTTAGTTTTTGTTTTTTTAGTTATTTTGGAGAGCCAGTTGTTAAACATTTATCAATACATGGCTGTGTGCACAGGACATGACTGGGAAGAGGGTTCTATGTTACCGAATAGGAGACCTCTTCTTCCATGCATGTGCCCTGGGACATCCTATGCAGAGCTAAAACCAGTCTGTGATCAGATCACAGCAAATTGACCTTTTGTAAGTGGATCACAGTAGCAACAATAAGTGGAAGCTGAACTGCAGGCCAAATGGGGGAAGAAGTGGGCCTCTGGTTTCCTTTTCTCTGACATGGTTTAAAAGTAATATGGGTCAATGATCAGAAAACAAACCAAAAAAAGAGGTCTTGTTCTGCATTAAATGCACATTTGAGGCCCATCAGTCTAATCTAGTAAATTGTCTTTATCTAAGAGAATGAGAAGATAGATATGGATTATTGAGATAATTAAGTTTAGAAAATTTGTTTTGTAATATTGGAAAACCTTACCTAACTGTGCCCTTTACTCTAGAAACCACAGATCTATTGTTAATTAAGAAGGAAGTTTTAAAAATAGGTTTAAAAACAGTGATTTTCTTAGTGATAAAAATTAGAACTATTGTCCAGAAGAAAATAAATAAATAAATATAGGCCCTGCCAGTCAGTGATTGCTTAAATAATTCAGTTAAGCGATGACTGGCATACTTAAGCAACTGCCCTCCTCCCCTAGAACTCCTTTGCCTATGACTAAAGGTAGAAAGTCAGTTTTTTTTTTTTAATTTTCTGAGGTTCAATTAGGCCACTACTCAACTTCCTGTGCCATGTGGTTCCATTTCCAGATTTTTTAAGCCATCTGTAGCTTCAAGTCATATATCTAGTATGACCACCTTAATAGCCACAAGCTACAGGTCATATAGTTGAGGTTTTGGGGCCCTTAGATCATTGTTTGGGGAAAACAAGGGTGGGGAATAACCAAGATACCCAAACCAGGCACTGTTTAGTTTGAATGGGGTCAAGATACAAAAGATAGTCAAAGGGAGGTCCCAAGGAAATTGAGACAGTTGATGGATTATACCAAGAGAAAGGCTGAGGAATATAGATTATTAGATTTTTCATGATCCTCTTCTAGCACTAATGAAGAATTGTACCTGGGAAATGAGGGAATGAGGGAGAGTCCTGAAATGAAAATCACTAAGTGCATGTGTGTATATAAACACATATATACAGACATGCATACATATGTACATATATGTAAGTGTTATTGGATCAACAAAACATAGGCTCTTAATGTAACTGTATATATGATGGTCTTCACCCAATTGATTTTTCCTGTGTGGATGTTAGGCTGAATTCTTTTCAGTAACTATAGATCTCATTTTACAAGGCTTTGTAGTTTCCTCAGAGCTTGATAAAATCAACTCAGTTATTTATATATAAACAGGAGCTTTAGGAGAACCTTAACAAATAGAACAGATAAGTGTCAAAATGGAAAAAGCACATGACCTGCAGTCAGGAAGACTCGTCTTCCTGAGTTCAAATCTAACCTCAACCTCAGACACTACTTATATGATTCTAGACAAATCACTTCTCCTTATTTGCCTCAGTTTCCACATCCATATGAGTTGGATAAGGAAATGGCAAGTCACTCCAGTAGCTTTGCCAAGAAAACCCTAAATGGGGTCATAAAAGAGTCTTGCACAACTGAACAACAAAAACAAATAAAGAGAATTTACCTTTCCTTGGGGCTTTATGCTACATATCCTCTACAGAAGTGGCAAATGCCTTCTGGCAAGTCAAGTCTCCCTGGATGTTTTTCCTTTGACATAGTTAGAGAAGTGTGTGTGTGTGTGTGTGTGTGTGTGTGTGTGTGTGTGTGTGTGTGTGTGAAAGAGAGAGGCAGAGATAGAGAGACAGAGACATAGAGACAGACACAGGCACAGAGAGAAAGACACAGAGACAAGAGAGAAAAAGACAGACTGAGACACACAGAGACAAGAAACAGAGACAAAAAAAAAGATTTCAATCTTGCATGATTATAATGTATGCATATACAAATATAAATAATCTTATTAGAAGAAGCATTTAGAAAAGTTTTTTTTGCACCACTGAATCGAATTCTTTTTTATGGTAAACAGTAGACATAGGACCATCTTGCATCCTTTATACTTTTCAACCAACTGTATAACTGTTAAGATGTAGTCTGCTCTAGAATATTATTTGCAGAAATCTATCTCATTTTCAAATCTTCACTCAAGTACTTGATAAATTGTTATTGGATTGATTGCATTTGTAGTTAATTGTCATAAAGATTGAGGTGGAGGGAGGATTTAAATTAGATATATGATTTAGTAATTACTTATATTTTCTTATTAGAACTTTAATGACAATAATAACAATAACATAGTCTTTTCTCGGTTGTCTTGAAAGTCAGTCACTATGTACCTTCAAAATTTTGTGGCACCTGTAGCATAGACTTCCCTTGTGCCTAATCCAGCTACTCTTCTAGAGGTGTGCTGATATAGTCTTAACAACTAGATCTCCAGGGAAGCATAAGATACTCTTAAATTTAATTTACATTATTAACACTTTCTGAATCACTTAAATTAAGAAATCAACAAAACAATGAATCAAGCCCTGATTTGTCTCATTTACCAATATCCAAGGTGTGAATGATCATACTGAAAATTTAGCAATTGGTGTTCATGAGCCAGTTTGAGCTGGTTCCAGCACACTCCTGGCTTTTCCCATCATTACTTTTCTTAATGGTTTTTCCACTACCTCATGTAACAAATTGGGGGTCGCTCATGTTAGAACTTATATATTGTAGTACATTGTCACTTATGAAAAAAGTTTGTTGTAGAAATCTTTATGTATTATTCATATTTTTTGTCTGTTCATTGTTTTCCTTCTTGAATATTCTCAGTATGATTTGAATTAGGGCAGCTAAGCAGTGCAATTGATAGAGAGTCAGAAAGACTCAAGCTCATGAGTTCAAATCTGTCCTTAAAAACTTACTAGCTGTGCCTTTAATGGCCTTTGACTCTGTTTCCTCTTCAGTAAAATGATCTGGAAAAAGAAATGACAAATCACCTCCAATATCTTTGCCAAGAACACCCCAATTGGGATCACAAAGAGACAGACATGACTGAAAACAACTAAACAACAGCAAATGATTTGACTGGTCAATCTCAAACTTTCTATAAACTTTCCTCCTCATTTTCTGTATACATTTTCTCCTTTTCCATCTGTTATTTCTTGATGTTTTGTGAGGTGATACTGGTCTTCATTTTCTACTATGCTCTATTGTAAGACTTTATAAATCAGTTTGCCCACTAAATTGTTGTTGCTCTTCATTGGCACATCTCTCTGCTTGGGAAAGAGATCAAGTATTTGCTGACTGAGACAATTAATACAGTTTTTCTGGTGTCCTCTTGTAGCAACTGATATACATTGGTTAAGTGAGAACTGTTCTCTCACTTTCTATTTTGCATTGTCAAATGTTTGATTAAAATGGGTCCAGTTGTCATATTTTCTCACTTTTATTTGTCCTTTAACTTGATAATAGTTTTGAAGTATGCTCTAACAAGGCAGTTGTGTTATACAGATGATTCAGAAACAATTCTCCCATCAGGAAGCCATTGATCCTTATTTTCTAAGACATAGTCCATTACATTTTTTCTGATGTTATTCAGTACTCACCATGTCCAGTGCCTCTAGACTCTCTTCTTTAAGAAAGTTTTCATGAAGTGTAGCCATCAAGTTGTAATATAGCTTACATGTTTTTGCCCCATCTTATTTCTTACTCCTTAACCATGTTTTCCAACATATTTTTGTCTACTACCCTATGCATATTTTGTAGTGAAGTCACCAAATATTAAAGCATATGCTGATTTAATTTGGACTGTCTTTTTGGATTTTTCTTGAGTTTCTCTAGTTTCTTCTCTATCACATAAGCTGTAAGTGCCATCATAATGGCCATTATGCAAATTCTAAATATCAGTAAGATGTTTTTTATGGTTTCTGGACACATGATAAAATCAATATTTTGTATCTTCTAGAAGAACCTGTGAGACAGCCATTCTCTTAACTGCAAGTTCCCTTTGCTTCTGATTTAATTTAGATTGAGAAGGTAAAGATGGATGAACCTAGTTTTTTTAGTAAGATATCCATTTATTGACCACGAGACAAGGATCTCACTTTTAAAGGATCAGTAGTTACAGATGGTATAAATGCTACACGAGATGATATAAATACTACATGATTTTAGGACCTTCTGCTACTATCATTGTAGGTCCAGAAGGGAACCAGTCTGCTTGAAAGCAGAGATAGTTTCATATTTTTTCATTTGTATTTGCTTTACTAGCACCTAGCATAGTGTCTGGTACTAAATAAAAGCTTATTACTGAATTGAGAGCCATTTTGTTTCTTTCTTTGTTATACAGTTAGTAATGACCCACGAATTCATAGCCAAGTGGTCAGCTTCTTGGTGAAGATTTTCTCCGTATTTATTTAGGATGGTCCTCAGAAAGCAAATTCAATCTCTCTCCAAAACCAAACTCAAGCCTTTCCAAAAAGGCAGACTCCACCAGAGATATTTCCTTACTGGCAAAATCTTCAAGATCCTAGAGTTACATTGTTCCACAATCAGGCAACAGAGTAAAACATTGTGCACATGTAGGTCTACACACACATTTTTTCATAGACAAGATAAAACTACAGAAAAGATAATCCAATAGTGGATTACTTTTTCCATAGACAAGGAAAAAGTATAGAAAAGATAACCCAATAGTTGATTACTTAAAAATTATTAGAGGCCTTATCTAGCTCTAAGGTTTTTTGATTCAGCCATACCATTAATACAATATCAGAGTATGCATTGCATTTTTCAAGATGGTAGATTTTGAATCTCCTTGGGTACTGAAGAATTATGCAGAATGTAGTCCTCTGGTACTTGATTACCATTTATTTAAATGCCCCATCTCTCTGTTGCTTTTTTGATAAAGTCTGAAACATGATTCAAACTAGTAGGATGGAATGTATGCATTCTTGGGCCACTTGGATTCTTTCCCATCCTTTCTGCCTATCAAACACTTTTGAATGAACAATTTCTTTCCGGAAACACTAGCCCTTTCACAGAGCCAATTGTTTCCAAATCCCGGCATCTTTGTTCTCAGAAGCTGGGCTATCCAGAGAAGCCACCCCACCTCTCACGATGCAGGTGAGGCAAATTTATGAGCACATATTACACATGACTCTGAGACATGAGAAGTAGCTGTAGTACTTGGGTCTCCTAGTTGCTTGATGAGAGAGAGACAGGATCAGACTTGCAGCCCATTATATCCTCTTCCCAAACAAAGACAAAGCTTGTCCTTGAACTCCGCAAACGAAGCACATGATTCATGATCCATGTGCCTATCCCTGAATCCACCCGTGGGGAGAGGATACTATAAACCGCCTTGAATAAACTAACATTTGTTTGGGGTTTGGGACTGGCTTTGGTTGTTATTTGAATTAACCAATTAATTATCTTTCAGGAAAAGCCAACATACTATTCCTCAAGGCAGAATCTAGTGGCAAGAAGACAGGAGACCTGAATTCTAGTCCCAACTCTTTCCTAAGGAGTTGCTTTATTCTTTCCATGTGTAATATAGGGAAGGGTAAGCTTCCCTGCTTTTTCATGAAGAGAAGAAACAATTATTTTTCCAAGTATGAAATTTTCATTTTATTTTTCTTTGATTTGTGAGAAACAGAAAACAGAAAATCTTGAGAAGGAACAGAACTTGAGAAATTGTTGGACAACTTTAAAGCTTCCACTTTGGTGATTGGTTTATTCTGCTGATCTCAAAGAATGGCCAAAGACATAGCTCTAAAGGTTAATGATGAATGTAAATGCGTCTCCAGAATCAGACTGGGCCTAGCCTAAAACAGACATTTTCACATACTTAAAAATGGGTTGTACCCATAAGCAGATGCCTATAGGAAATAATGAAGCACATCTAAAGGAACTTAAGAGTTTAGCTCTCTTTTCTGTTAAATTTTCCATTGGTCTGGTGTCAATTTGTTAGACCACAGCTCTGAATGATGTGTACTAGCTTGGAACAGCAAGTTCCTATATCAGACAGTCAGCTAGTAAGACAAGAAATATTTATTAAGCCCCCACTATGTGCCAGGCATGTTGCTAAGCAGTAAGGATACAATGAAAGCCAAAGGATATCTGATCTTAAGGAGTTCATAGTCCTAATGAAAAACAACACCTAATGTGGAAAATGATATAGTAGTACTATGTAAAAAAATTAAAAAGTTACACATAGGGTAATTTGGAGGTAATTAACAGAGGAAAAGCACCAGAGCTAAAGGAAGAATCAAGAAATACTTCTTTAAAATGTCAGATTTTAGCTGGGACTTGAAGTAAGTTAAAAAAAGCTAGAGTTAGAAATATAAGGAGCTATTTGAAAAACAGCAAAGAGATCAGCTTCACTGAGAAAATGGTGGGGATAAGGAGTGAGATGAAAGTCTATCAATTTAAAAGGATGACAGAAAATCTAGTCTTCTCTCTTACCTAGGCCCTAAACTATGTCAAGGTTGCAATAGGGATTCATATAGAGCCTATTCATACATATAAAATTATGGAACTCAGAAATATAAGTAAAATGGTGGCAGTATGTTCTAAGGTCTTGAGAAATGGCCTGGCACTCCATCAATTTCCATATGAGAGTATCAATTTGCAATGATGGAAAGGGAAAAAAAATCATTTTTCTATGACTACAGCTATCTTACCAATGCTGGGACCAAGGAGGATTGGATTGTGATGTCTCTGTGTGAGACTGTCATCACTCCTAGGAAAATAACTTAATATACATGACCTCAAGTCATGGGTCAGGAACAACACTTTATAAACCATAGAAAAAGCCAGCTAGAAGAAAATTCAAAATTAGAAGAAACTATTACATGGTTTACGAGCAGCCTAAGCAAGGTATCCTCCCCCTTTCCACTAAAACCACAACCCAGGCATTTTGTGCTGAGCTCTCCTGGTGGACTGGAAACCTCTCCTTTGTTTTGGGAAAAGCCACAATACTCCACTGGGCAATATGTTGCCAGAGAGCCTCATTTGCAAGGGGCCAGCCAAGATCCGTCATTTCAAAAGACTCTGGTTATGAAGAATGAAAACAACTAACATAAACCAGGCCCTCAAGTGGTGCTTCCTTAGGAAAGCGCATCCAGGCTGGAAATCTTTAAATCCAAGGTCCATTTTCCTAGTAGTACCAGATGGGAGTACATCTGCCCACACTTTCTTGATTTCTATAATGACCACGGTACAAGTGCTGTCTGCAGTATTCATTTTGCCATTAATTTTTAGTCAGGCAGACAATGCAAACCTGCTCTTGGTTTTTTCAAATGGCATGTGTACTATTCAATCTGGAAGGCCCAGCCAAGTTCAATTAATGTCACTAGAACTCCTGGAGTTCACATATAGAAAGAAATCTGGATCCCTAAATTTGGAAGGTTTCCTATTTTTTTTAGTGAGAATGGGAATAGAGGGGGGGTAATTGTAGCAATAATCATAATGACAATAAAAATGTCAGGGATATGAAATCAGTCTATCGAGACCATTTTTTGGCAGGTTCTTCCATCTGCCCCATTCTCTTATTTCCTGAGATTTTAAAAAAGTCATCAATGGAGTTTGAGAAGACTCCACCAGCAAAATGCTAGACAATTTCCTCCCTTCAGTTAATGAGAGGAATTTGGTATGAAAAGATCAAAGGGGCATGCATGATTGTGAGGAGATCCCATTTTCTCTGTCTTCAAAAAGGGCAGTCTTACATCTTCATGAAATCACCAGTGATGAGCTGTGAAGTAACCTTCTGCATGGGGCTAAGGGAAAAACAAGACATTTCTATCTCTTGGCCCCTTTGCCTGTGACAACTCCACTGGCTTCTCCAAGTCCTGACTCCTTTCTAAGAGGTGATCACCTCTTTCTTCCCCTTTGGGAGCCAAGCATTGCTGGGAAGAGCCTAGGAGTCTGGAGGGGAACTGGCTGTGGTAACTCCCCTTTGCCTCTCAGATGGTGGTGGCACCTCTGGCACATCTGGAGACTAAATGGGTGTGTCTACTCCATTGAAGTCTCTTCCACCTGATTATAGGAGTGAAAGAAGGGAGGCCTCTTTTATAATTTTGCTAAAATATCAGTGTTTTGTAAAGGTTGCTACAGAAACATGTAGAGTTGTAGAATCCAAAATAGGATGTCTAGACAAACTCCTACTGTCTGACCTTTTATGTATTTCCTAATCCAACCAATCTTGCCAAGCAAATTGGTGACTAAGCAACAATTCACTTTACACTATGTCATAAAGGCCTGACAAGGCCCAGGTCACAGTTATAAATTTCAGTCTGGCTACTTCAGCAACTCTCAGCTTCCTTTCCCAACACAACTCCCATGTGGTTTCTGGGCTGTGATGTGTGCTCTGGATAATCATGAACTAATTTTGGGGCTGTTAAATCCAAAAGCCACAGGGCTGCTGAGAAACAGAGAGTACTTTCATCCAGTAGGACCCCAGAGTTTACATAAAACAGTGAAAGGAAGGCTGGAGAAAGTCTCTGGCGAAAACAAAATAAAAAGCAGCTTCGTTGGAGTCTTGGGGGCAGCCGTCTCTTTCTGGGGGGCAAAAATGGGCTTTGCTGTTTTCCAAACAAAAGGAATTCTAATGGCACTAGCGTTAATAATACTAAAGCACATTAATCACACTCCCAATTTAGAATATTCTTTCTATTTTTGAATTTCCTTTCCTTTAAGAAATGACTGAACCTCTCAAAATTAGCCTCTGGACAAAATTATCTGAGCTAAGTAGAAGTATCCTTTGTTCTAAGTAGACTCAATATATAGAATTTGCAATTCACCAGATGAATAAAGTTAGAGCACTCATTAATTTCCATCAACCATCCCCCCCAAATTGAAACTAAAAAAACCCCTTTTTAGTTTCACCTTAGAGAATGTCATAAAGAAAGTAACGTGTGATAGTAAAAATTCTTCAAGTCAAAGGGACTGAGTTTGAATCCAGACCTTGAGCAATCATCTAAACTCTGGGTTTCAATTTTCTCATCTGTAAAATCAGAAGATTGAACTGGGTGACCCTTAAATTTCCTTCCAACAGATAGTATGTGTTAGTTAAAAATATTGGCTGGTAGCATATGATGATAGGACCTTGTTTTTATAAAACCATATAATTTAGATCTTAAGGGGCTTTAAGGATTACTGGGGTTACATCTCCATTATTGAAGTACCACTCCAATCAGTTCATAATGATTCAGATGAAGAAGCTTAGGCCCTGAGAGAGTAATAATTCTATCCCAAGATCACACAAACAAAGTAGCAGAGCTCTACTAAACATGGCAAAATGCTGGGTCTTGTAAGCTATGAAATTAGCATGTTTTCAGGAACAAAGAAGATTGTGTTATGATCAACTGTGATGGATTTGGTTCTTTTCAGGTGATTCAGACGAAATTCAATAGATTTGGGATGGAAAAAGTCATCCACATCCAGAGAGAGAAGTATGGAGATTGAATGTGGATCACAACATAGTATTATCATGTTGTTTATTTGTTTATTTTATTTTTTCCTTGCAGCATGACAAATCTGGAAATATATTTAGAAGTGCTCATTTTAAACCTATATAAGATTACTTGCTGTCTTGAAAAGGGAGAGGAGGGAGGAGAGGGAGAAAAATTTGAAACAAAAGATTTTACAAAAGTGAATATTGAAAACTATCTTTGCATGCATTTGGAAAAATAAAATACTATTAATTTTTTTTAAAAGAAAAATAAGCATATTCTTTGCCATGAGGAATAGGATTGGTGAGGATAGATGGTTTCAAACCAAGAGGAACTTCTGCAGCTGTACAACTCATTCAAAAGAAAAGTGAGTTATGGAATGAGAAATATAATTCACAGTAGAAAAAAAAGTCTTGTTCGTATGCTTCAAGAAGAACTGTGATCCATTGTAAAATAGATTAGATGGAAGGATGCCAGTTTGAATTCTAAGTCAGTCACTATTTGATCATGGATCTGATCTTTAATGTTTCTAGTCTCATTGTCCACATCTGTACAGTGAGGGGATTAGACTAAATAACTGCTAACGTCCTTCTGGCTCAAAATATATGATTCTCTTTTATCTAATGCACTGTATGTTGACAATCATTTCCATTTTTCCCTTTAAGAAAAGTTTTCAAAGTATATTGATTTCCATTTACAATCCCAGATCAATAGGAACACAACAGTGATTTAAAAATGAAAATCAATGGAAAATAAGATTTACTTTACTGAAATTTGCTTTACAATCAATAGTGGGAAAGGATTCTGCTTTAAAGAAGCCTGCTTTCCCTAGTGCCTCAGATGAATAAACACTTTTAAATATCCATTCAAGGATGAGGAAAAGACAACTCAGCATCAGATTGCAAGGTTCTTGGACAGTAAAATGAAATAAATGTGTGTGTGTGTGTGTGTGTGTGTGTGTGTGTGTTTGTGTTTGTGTATGTATGTGTGATCTTAGGGTAGCTATATATTCTAGGTCAGCTAACCAGGCTAAGAAGTCTAAGCTCTAAACTTGATCTCAAAAGGAAGATATTATTGGAGAAATGTATTCTAAGAGTTTTGTAATGGGGTGGGGAAAAGGAAGGAATGTCTTTACAATAGAACAGATTTAAAAAAAATACATAAAGATTATAAATCTTGATTGAAGTTTGCTTTTGCCAAAAGGTGAAGTTTTAGAGTTTAATATAATATTCATTTTTAATTGTCTCTGTCTAAAATAAAGGGTTGAAATTTTTCTTTGGATAACTTGTGAATATTTTATAAAGAAGTTCTGACACTGTGGTAGAAAGCTATGTGGATCTCTTACAGAATTAAATCACTTTCATTTTATTTTTCTGGCTTTTGTCAGAAAATCCTTGTAATAAGATAAACTACAAAGCTGAATCATTGGTAAATGCAGCAAGCCATCTTTTGGGAGAGATTGGATATGAAAAGAAAGGGTTGGGTTGTTGGTGTTTTGTGTGTGTGTGTGTGTGTGTGTGTGTGTGTGTGTGTGTTTAGCAGAAGTGCTGGATTTGGGAACCAAGAGAACTAGTTTTGAATTCAAGTTCAACTTTTACAGTTTTGAAACCTAAAATTTTATCATGAAAGTCACTATATATCTGGGCCTCTATTTCAGAAGAATTTTAGTAAGATGCTCTCTATGATTCTTTTGAAAGATCTTATCCTATAGATCTACCATGCCCTTTTAAACTGAATAAATACCCAATCTCAATAAAATTTAAAATTCCAATAAAGGCAACTAAGTTGTTATTAATAGAAGGGAGTCAGGAAGACCTTACTAGTTAAGTGAACCTGGGCAAGTCACATAACTTCTGTCTACCTCAGTTTCCTTAATAGTAAAATGGGGGTAACAGTAGTATCTACCTAACAAGATTGTTGTGAGGATCAAGAGAGATAATATTTGTAAAGTGCCTGGCACATATCAAATGCTTAATTATGCTTTTCTCTCCCACATATCAAGTACTTAATAATGCTTTTCTCTCCATCCCTCCAATCCAAAGGAGATGAGTTTTAACTAAAGCACATTTTAAAAGGTGAGTATAGTAAATTTTAAAAGTGAGTATATGTTTCACTGAAACTTCTTTAATTTAAATGAAGAAGCATTGATTACTAGCATGAATTTTTATTTTTCATGGGCATTATTTACCTAATTTTATTATGTCTAAACATATTTTATATACATAGTATCCAATGGAATCATGGAATTTGAGAGATAGAAGAGACCTTAAAGGTCATTCTACTAGTCCAACTCTTCTATTTTAGAGATGAGAAAACTGAGGTTACAAGAAGTGAAATGGCATGTCAAAGGTTGCCAAGTTACTTAGCACTGACTTGGGTCTTGAGTCCCATGTCTTGATTGCTAATATGGTGCACTTTTTGCTCAACCATCCTATAACATTCATGGTTTCTGCAACATAAAGTTGGCAAAAATTTTTTTCCCATATCTGACATAAAACATTTTGAAGGTATGTCTACATCTTCAATTAAGTGGAATTTACATTATCAGACTTGAGTAGAACCTGCAGTGGGAAAAATACTCAATTTGGAGTGGCTCAAATTTCTATTTTCCTTCTAGTTGAAGTTTCATTTCCCTTTGAGCCTTGACTTCCTCATGTGTAAAATGATATATTTGCAATAATGATCTCACAGGTTTCTTCCAACTTGAAATCCTATAATTTAGAGGATTCTTCTTCTCTTCAGGCAACAGAAATTAATAATAAAGTGCTTATTTACTAAGTGACACACACTATGTAAAGCATTTTACAGTTATTATCTCATTTGATCCTTATAACAACCCCGGGGGGGTTAGGTACTATTTAATCATCTCTATTTTACAATTGTGGAAACTGAGGTAAATAGAGATTAAGAGACTTACCCAGAGACACACAGCTAGTAAATGTCTGAAACTTGTATTTAAACTCAATTCTTCATGACTCCAAGCCTACAGGGGGGAGAGAGAGAGAGAGAGAAAGAGAGAGAGAGAGAGAGAGAGAGAGAGAGAGAGAGAGAGAGAGAGAGAGAGAGAGAGAGAGAGAGAGAGAGATCCACATAAACCATCTCCCCTGGCTTTTTCAGGTCCTCAGGGATAGTAAGAGATAATCATGTTCTACTACCTCTATCTAGCCTATCCCTTCATGTACCATCCGCTAATCTCCAAGCCTGACCTGACAATCTCCCCCAAACTGGTCCCCTGGCCTGAGCTATCTAAAAGCCTGAGAAGATTCCACCTGAAGGGTTGATATCTACCTAAACTAATTTCTCATTTATTAGCAAAGTTCCTTTGAATCATCTCCTACCCTTCCAGTGCTCCTGAACCCTGTTCTCCAATATCCCTATTTTCACCCCACCTTAACCTAAACCCATCCATTTTTTGCACTGTGGTCTCTGGAAAATCTGTTCTATGGGTAACAGATTTATTTTCATCTTCAATCTTTTTCTTTTCTAGTCCTTTAATTTTCTGGCTCTCACTGAAACTTGACCTTCTGATAACATAGCCTTCTTCCTACCCTTTCCAGCACTTGTTGAACTTGTATAATTTACTGGAACTCCTTAGTCTAGATGAGGGAGGTGGAATTTTCTCAGTTCTGGAGGATCTTACTTCATCTTAGTAATATACCTACCTCTAAGATACTCCTCTTCTTGGAACTGAATGCCTGACATACCTTTCCTCCCAAACTTCTGGCCTTATGCTAGAGGTCAGAATGAGTATTTCAATATTCATATTACTACACCCTCAACTATGTTAACCTCTCACTTCCCCATCTTAATCATTTCACATGACCACTTACCCCTCCACTCCACCTCAGCTACAAAGAGAAATGATCATATTCTTGATCTTGCCAATACTGACAATTGCATCACTTTAATATTCATTAAAGCTGAAGTTCCCTGATCTGACCACATTTGTTGTCATTCCATCTCTTCTGCTTTGCAACCCTATATTCTGTTCTTCATATCATGACCTCCAAACTCTTGATCTCTCCATTTTTTCTCAAGTCATCACCCCTGCTCTGGCTATACTTGCCTGTCTTTTCCATCTTCACCCCTTGGTAAATTAATTCAGCTCTACACTGTCTTCTTCTAGAATCCCAAAACCATTTATTCTATTGCCAAATTTATCATGCCAAACTTTCTTATTATCTGTTTCATCTGCTCATGGTCATATAATCTTAATCCAAGCTCGAGAAAATCACAAAATCATGATGACTAGATCACTACAAATTTATGTTGCACAATCTCAACTGCTCATTGTGGCAAGACAATTCTTTTACACCTCCCTAAATGACTCACTTTCTCACTTGACACAGCAGCTTTTCTAAATCCTTTTGTCCTTCCTCAAACTTTCTATGGCTCCCTCCTCCCCCCTCAGGTAAAAACTTTGCCTTGTATTTCACACAAAAAAGGGCCTTTCACCAAGACCTCTTTCCCATCTTTTCATCTCATATCACCCAGACACTTTCTCCAACTATGTCCTCCTTCACCTTTGCCTAACATGAAGAGGTGATCTTTTTCCTCTCCAAGGCACATTATTTCTATATGTAAAAATGATCTCATTCCAGCCTGTCTCCTCCAGCAGATTGCTCTTCTATCATTCTTTCTATTTCACTTATCTTCAATCTCTCTTGTCTACTGGCTACTTCTCCACATGCTTGTAACAAGAATAAAGAAAGCAAAGGAAAAAGATAAAAGGAAAGGAGAGGAAAGGAAAAAAGGAAAGGACAGGAAAGGAAAAAGGAAAGGAAAGGAGAAGAGAGAGGAGAGAAGAGGAAAAGAGAGAGAAGAGGAGAGGAAAGGGGAAAGGAAAGAAGAAAGGAAAGAGGAGAGGAAAGGAAGAGAGAAACAGAAAAAAAGAGAGAAAGAAAGAAGGGAGGGAGGGAAGGAGAACTATCTAGGTTTTTATGACACTCCTGTATCCTTTCTGATATCCTTGTTTCTTTTGCTGGATCATATTCTCTAAGGATGGGTGTCCTGTAAGGCTATATCCTAGACTCTCTTCTCTTCTATGTGATCTTCTTCCGTAATCAACACATGCAGATTCAATTATCATCTCTTTGCTGATGATCCCCAAATCTACCTGTCTAGCCCTAACAGTTCTTCCAATCTCCATGGAGCCTTGCATCTTCAATTGACTTTCAAAGATCTTAACCTGAATGTTCAGTAGACAGCTTAAACTTAACATCAAATTAATTCTCTTTCTCCCCTAAAACTTATCCTATTCCAATCTTATTTATTACGGTATAGAGAGTATCACCATTCTCTATCACCTGGGTCTCTGCAACCTGTCCTCCTCAGTTTTGACTCTCTTCCCTTCTCCATTTGATTGTAAGCTCCATTAGGGAAGGGAGTATTTTTTGTCTTTTTCTTCTTTTGACTCTTTTTAAAAATTTTCCCAGTACTTGGCACATAGTAGGTATTAAATAAATGTTGTTCATTGATTAATTCTTTGGTATATCCATGAGTCTATAAGCTCATTCAAGTTAGGATCTATACCATAGTAGGTAGAACACTGGAAATGAAGTCAAGAAGATAATAGATTTCAAAGAGATCTCCCCTCCAATAAAAAAAAAGGGAAAAGACCTTCTTGTGCAAAAGAAAACTGCAAATGGAATCACAAAGAGTCAGACATGACTGAGAAACAAAATTTAAAACCCTGTAGTGATGTTGTATAGTTAATTGAATAACCAATAATCTTCACTGTTTACTTAGTCCCATTCTTCCTCTTCTTCTCAGTCTTCTTTCTCTGTTTCTTCTATTTTTCTCTGTCTCATGAGCTTATTCAGACCTTTAAAACTTCTGGCAATATATTTTTTAAATTAATAGACTTTTGCTTTTCTCAGCAAGACAATGATCTAAGACAATTCCAAAAGACTCATGCTGGAAATGCTATCCACATCCAGAAAAAGAACTGTGGAGTCTTAATGTAGATTGAAGCAGGGTATTTTCACTTTTGTTGTTGTTGTCTATTTTCTTTCTTGTGGTTTTCCCCTTTTGTTCTGATTCTTCTTTCAAGTGTGATGAATGTGGAAATATGTTTAATATGACTTTACATGAATAATCAGAGTGATCGCTGTCTTGGGGTTAGGGGAGGAGAGGAAGAGAGAGGAAAAAGATGAAAATCAAAATATTGTAAATGCTGAAGACATAAATTTTAAAATGTATATCTTATTTTTTAAAAAAGTTTTTATTTTCTTCTTTTTTATGTTACTATAATCTTCCCCAGTGTCCCTCTTTTTCCTTTCCCAAAAGAACCATCCTATATAATAGATAATATTTAGAGAAGAAAAATCAGTATAATTGATCCATTTAAAAAGTCTGAAAACATATGCATTGCATCACACTCAAACACCTCCCACATCTGCAAAGGAATGGCATGGTATTATTTTCTTATATCACTTCTTTCAAACCATGCTTATCCTTTAAAAATTTTCAATATTCACTTTTGATTTCTTTGTGACTATTTCCTTTTATACTGTTGTAGTCATTATTTACAGTGTTTTCTTGGTTGTACTTAATTCTGCATCAGTCCACATTAATCCTTCTATGATTCACTGCATTTATCATATTCATTATTTCTTCTAGCTCAGGAATATTCCATTAGATCATGTACATTACTCAACTGATCAGAATCTATTTGTTTTCAATTCTTTGTTATTACAAAAAGTGCTACTGTAAATATTTCATTGTGCTTGGGAACTTTCTTCTTAGAGTCAACATATACCGCCTTGGTATATGAGTCTAGAAACAGAATCTCTAAATCAAAGACTATAGATATTTTGGCCATTTTATTTATATAATTCCAAATTATTTTCAAAGAACTGTTATGACTTCAGAGCTCTACTATCAGTCCACTAATGTGCCCAATAGTGAGATGGTAAATGGTTAACAACTTGCTCTCTGAAATCACATGACACCTTTCAAAATGTTTAATATGGATTATTAATAGTTTTAATGTCACATTCTAAGTCTAGACAGCTAAAAAATCAAAAATCAAGCCCTGATTTATAGCACTTGCTGATTTCTAAGGTACAAATGCTCACAATGAAAAATTCACTATGAGGTAATAATGAATACCTGAGTGAATCAGTTCAACTTTTCACAATTCTTTACACTGGGATCCCTTGCTCTCCTCGTCCTCTACCCAATCATACTTTGCCAAGTCTTAGTTTTGGATAAGTCCTCCCACCCACTACAAATGTTCCTATTCACATGAAGCTAAAGAAGTCATAAAACCTTGGGGGAAAGGGATGAATAGATCTGGCTTCATCATATCCCTGATATGTCTATCTTCCTATAACCCCTCCAACATTACTATTTCCATCTTTTGTCATTGTCAATTTGCATAATGTGATATGAAACCTCAAGGCTGTTTCAATTTGGATTTCCCTTAATGGATTTAAAGCATTCTTTCATTTGAATGATAATAGTTGACAATTGTTTTCTTGGAAAACTATTCATATCTTTTGATCTCTTATCTATTGGGGAATAGTCTTTGTTCACACTTGTGTGTAGGTATTCATGTAACTGTTAATTGTTATGTTTTACATACTAAGCCATTATCAGAAAAATTTGCTACAAAATTTTTTTCTCCTCATTTTTCCTCATATAAATAAGAGAGTACTTCCCTTATCCTAGATGAATTAATTTTATTTATGCAGTTTTTCAGTTCATGAAAGCAGTTACCAATTTTATGTTATGTAATTTCCTCTAACCCTTGAGAATGTATCTAAGAATGTATCTCCTACTAGCTATAGTTATGAGAGGTATATGATCTTCTCAACTTATTTTTATAGTATGATATTTAATATTAAGATTATGTATTATATTTAGAATATTCTGGAATATGGTATAAGGTATTAGTATAAGCCTAGTTTTTGACATAGTTTTCCAGTTTTCCCAGAATTTTTAAAACTAAAAAATAGAGTCCTTTTCTAACTAACTTCTGTTTATCAAATAGTGGGTTATTGAATTCTACTGTTTCTGATTCTACTTTGTCTAATCTATTCCATTGATCCATCTCTCTTTTTAAACCAATACCAGATGGTTTTGATGACTGCTGCTTTATAATATAGTTTGAGGTCTGAAAGTGCTATCCTGGCATTATTCTTATAAGACTATGAAACACTTTTATATTCATCCTCTATTAACCTGTCCTTGTTTCCATCTTCTTTATGTATCTTTTAAAAATCTAATTTGTTAGTGACCTCTGTGTGCACTCACATTAATTTTTTCCTCTTCATGAGAAATTTTTCTTATTGATGTCTTCAGAAATTTAATTTAAGAGCTTTTTTTTTCCCTTTCCAGAATGACTTCTTTTCTGAAACTTAAATTCGTGAATCCAATTTGAACTTTACTTGGGAGACAATAGGAAGTCATTGAAAGAGATGTGACAATTGTATATCAAGATTATTATGGCAATGGGTATATGGGAATGATATAGATAAGTAGGAGGAAGAGAATGGAAGTGGAAGGATCTATTAGAAGTTGATTATAATGGTCTAGACAAGTGATAATGAGACAGATGTACCAAGATTATGGTAATGGAAATTTAAAAAAAAAAAGATATTCTAATATGGAAAATTCTATCTATTAAACCCCAAGACGTTTTCCTTCCTTCCTCAATGAGGTCAGTTTCTGATTCTCAGACTTTCTCCCCATATATGAAGACTTCAATAAACATATTGATACGAACTCAAACATCCTAACTGCCAACTTCAGTCTACTCAGTTCCCAAATCTACTTCATTCTATCTCAGCTACACAGACACACGTTCATGAATTCATAACTTTTATTTGATCTAAACTTTTATTCCATCTTCACCTGTGCCTTACCACCTTAACCCTGATCTTTATCCTCTCAGTGACCTCCAGTTCATTTTTTCCAAGTTATCACTCCTAAACTAGTTACACTATCCTCATTTTTGTATCTTAAAGCCTTGGTAAATCAGTTAAACTCTTCATAGTTCTTTACACTGGAAAACCTTGTCTCCTTATCCTATAATCAGTCATGCTTTTCTAAGACGTAGCTTTGGATTACTCCCACCACCTGGCACCTTACTTCCTTTTCTCATGGAGTTAGAGGAAGTCATAAGAAGATGGTGAAAGGGGCCGCTATGAATTGATGCTAAGTAATCTTTACTGGGTCTCTGCTGCCACAAAACAATCCTTTTATACCTAACTGATAGATCTGACTTCCTATTCATCACAAAAGCTTCTAGAAAACCTTTTCATCCCTCCCATGTACCATTTCCCCTACTCTTCCATCTATAATCTCTTTTTATACCAAAAAACTGAGGTGATCCCCACCACCACACTCATGTCTTGCCTATCTTTTAAAAGTCCTCACTTGATTTCAACAATAAGATGATTCAGGCTAATTCCAATGGTCTTGTGATGAAGAGAGTCATCTGCATTCAGAGAGAGGACTGTGGAAACTGAGTGTGGATCCCAACATAGTGTTTTCACTTTTTTGTTGTTGTTTTCTTGCATTTTGTTTTCTTTCTAATTTTTTTTTCCTTTTTGTTCTGATTTTTCTTGTGCAGCATGTTAATTGTAGAAATATATATATATATATACATATATGAATGAATTGCACATGCTTAAAATATATTGGATTACTTGCTGTGGGGAAGTGGGAAAAGGGAGGGAAAAATTTGGAACATTAGGTTTTGCAAGGGTGAATTTGAAAACTATCTGCATATGTTTTGAAAATAAAAAGTTTTAATAATTAAGAAATAAAAAAAGTCCTCACTTGATTCTATCATCCATGCTAGCTTTTGTTCTACATTTATCCTCTGTTTCTCAGTTAAACTCCTTGAAAAAGCCATTCACTATTGGTATTTAATCTTCTTTTTGTCTCACTCTCTTCTTTTATATCTGTCTTCTCACCTCATCATTTAACAGACACAACTCTTCAAAGTCACCAATGATCTCAATTGCCAAATCTCGTATCTTTTCTCAATTCTTGCCTTTTTTTTGACCTCTTTGTAGCCTTTGACATCTTGAACATTCCCTTCTTTCCCAGAATTTTTGACATTCTTCTCTTCTGATTATCCTCTTTCCTGAGTCTTTTTCTCCTTCTCAATCTCTTTTGATGGTTCTTCATCCAGGCCTTAACCTTTCACTGTGGGTGTCCTTCGAAACTCTATTCTGGGCCTTCTTCTCTTCTCCTATGTATTGTCATCTCATTAATTCCTCCGGGTTCAATTATCATCTTTATGCAGATGATTCCCACATAAATTACATCCCTAACCCCTTTCCTGATCTCCAATGTGTCATCATTAACAACCTCCTAGACATCTAGAAGTAGATGTCCTACAGGCAGGCATCTTAAACTTAACATGTTCAAAAGTAAACTCCTTAATTTTCCTCCCAAACTATCCGTTCTCAGCTTTCTTATACTATCATTCTCTCAATCTTCCTGCCTTGAAATCTTGGTGTTATCTTTTGTCTTCTTTCTCTCATTCAGTCCACATAGATAGATAGATAGATAGATATCCTCCAGTATAAGCTCTCATTAACTAATAGAGGGAAAATTTCAATAACCTTCTGATTGGTCTCCCTGCCTCAAATCTTTTTTCATCCCACTCTATCCTCTATTTAGTCCCCAAAGTGATTTTTCTAAAGCCAGGTTTCCAGCTTCCAGGTATTCTCTGTCTCTTTCTGTCTCTGTCTGTCTGTCTGTTGATCTGTCTGTCTATCTCTCTGTTTCTCTGTCTCTGTCTCTCTCTCTGTCTCTGTCTCTCTCTCTGTCTCTGTCTGTCTGTCTGTCTGTCTGTCTCTTTCTCTCTGTCTGTCTGTCTGTCTCTCTCTCTGTCTCTCTCTCTCTCTCTCTCTCTCTCACACACACACACACACACACACACACACTGTGCCAGTACTCTTCTTCCCAACACTAAATAAACTCTAGTAGATCCTCATTACCACTAGAATAAAATAAAAATCTCCTCTTTGATATGTCACAACCTGACCCTTTCCTATTTTATCTTTCTAAGCTTCATTCACTGTACTTCTTTTCATATACTCTATAATCTAATAACACTGGCCTTCTTACTGTGCCTGGCACAGTGTGCCACTCTTCTCTAAAACTATCTTCCCATCCAATGTATTTTCACTGGCTGCCTTCCTTGCCTTAAATACTTCTTCTTCTTTTTCTTTTATCCCTAGATTCCTTATCTTCTGAAAGAGGACTTAATTCTTTTCCTCTGAAATTATCTCCCATTTTCATTATATATATACATATATATATTATACATGCATAATTGTTTGCATGTTCTATCCTTCATTAGAATATGAGTTCTCTGATGCCATGTACTGTTTTTGCCTTTCTTTTTATCCCTAGCACTTAACACAGTGCCTGACACTTAGAAGAGCCTTAACAAAAATAATTAGTTGATCAATTCATTGAAAGTATATAAGAACAATTGTAGAGAGAGAATGAACAAGACTTGATATCTGATTAGATGTAATAGATGGTGAATAGAAGGAGGAATCAAAGATCACCCCAGAATTAAAAACACACATACATTTTACTATTTAATCATTTTTTCAGTCAGGTCTGACTTTTCATTACCCCATTTGATATTTTCTTGGCAAAGATACTGGAGTGGTTTGCCATTTCCTTCTCCAGTTCATTTTACAGATGAGGAAACTGAGGCAAATAGAGTTAAGTAGTTTGCCTAGAGTCTAAAAAGTGTCTCAGGTAAGAAATGAGCTCATAAAGAGCAATCTTCCTGACTCCAAGTCTGGCACTCTATTCACTGAGCCCCTTAAATGCTCTTGAATCTCTAATTCAAACCTTTCTAACAATATGCATTGCCCCTATTGGTGGCTACCCAACCACCCTTATTGAACCATAGGGGTAAAAGTCCAACTGTTAGGCTTTGCAGTGCTATTCTTACCAGGAAAAGTATTTAACCTTTGCTCCTGAAGAATGTGCTATATCCTCTTGATGTTTATCATTACCTTCTAATATATCACAATATCAATATTGTATAAATAAATTACCTGGGCCCCATATCAGCATCTTTGCTGTTCATATTGACATAGTGATAGTGTTGTTACATGAGGATTTCACTATCTATTGCAAAGACAAATGGATAACTGAATGTGTAGTTCCACATGCTTTCTCTGTTTGTATAACTTATGAATGTAATTAAACTTCTGTTGAGTTTAAAGACACTGATGCTGTTTAAAAATAGAACAATTACTTTCAAAGTTTCAAAGAATAGAATATGAAATCATAATTTGAAATGATCTAGACTTTCATGAAGCAATAAATAAAAAGATATGCTGTAGTTTTCATAGTGTAGGCCTTTAAATTCCATGATTGGATCTCTGACTCAAATACTCTGATTTTATACAAATTGTTTATCTTACATATCAGCCCTTTGGGGGACACTTTATATTCAGATTACTCATTGCTGGTACTTGAAACTAATTGGCCTTTTATGTGATACCTTAACACATATTAAGTAAATGATATTCTGTTTTATCTGGCTCTTTTTAGGATTCTGCATGTGTTCTCCCTCTTGGGTTTCCAGTTGTTAATCTGGATAGAAAGAACATTGTACTTGGAGTCAGGAAAGAAAGCCCTGGATTCAAATCTAAATAAGCAAGTTTAAGTTTTTAAGATTCTATGAGACTCAAATTTCTCATCTGAAAAATGGGGATATCAGTTGGTATTTACCTAGGAAAGAATTTTGCAAAACTTCAGTGTGCTAGAAACTTCAGCTCTTATTATCTTAAGGAGCTAGTTGGAGGAGACTATGAAGTCTGAAGGACACATGGGAATTGGTAATGGTGTATGTTTCTCTCTCTGTTAGCTCAGCAATGTTTCCTAGGTCGCATTAATAAGCCCTGAAAGGCATTCTCATCTGAGGAGCAGCTTTGGCTTCCAGTAATAATGAATGTACAGTTTCCACCCAGTTCTTAAAGAACAATGTGTCTGTATCATTAAATCAGCCCTCATGCATAGAACTAGTGTTCTGTTCTTTCCTTAAGCGTCTTCTTTTGCCCTGTGTTTTGCAAGCCACATTGTAAGCAACTTGTAAGCCCATTCAAGTTCTCTTGGTAGTAGGTGGGTATAAAGCTTTAAAAAAACAAAAAACAAAAAACCCAAGCAAATTAGTAAATAAATACCGTGGTTATTCAGGTCTCCCAAGCAGTAATTTATTCAGACTTCTGAAGAAGAGGGTGGAGGTCTGGAGTTAGAGCAGATGCTTTCCCAAACTGCCAAGATTTCAGAGCAGAGGATGAAGATGGGGAGTTTTCTCTGTGCCTAGTGGGCATTTGTGCTACTTGCTGCACCCTTTGCAGCCCACACATGACTGTGAACTGAGATGCCTTTCCAAACCTCTAATATAGGTGTGTCTCAGTCACGGAATGTGGTGAAAAATCCCTCCAGGAAGAAACTTAGTCCTTTGTATAATATATAAAATAAAGCTTTGCCCACACTTAGAACCAAAAATAGTATTGATTCTCAGGGTTTTAAGGAATCTGAGAACTCATCAAGTCCTATTGGATACCTGAATCTTCTCTACTCTAGAAAGTCACTGAACTTTTAGTTAGGAGAATTCTAGAAACAATATAATTCAACTCTCTGTGGCCAATTATTCTTTCCCACGGGTGATACCTATTTGTTAAACATGTGGCTTTGAGAAACATCATCTTACTGACTTCTGGACTTCAATATTTCTCTTCAAAAAGGAACCATGTAATCTTCAAAACCCCCTCCATTTCAAATACTCTATGATTCAGTGGTCTCTAGTCTTCAGATTTTAAATAAGATATAAACAGAGTAGACCCCTGATATTCTGAACAAGGGCACTTCCCAAGGAGCTGAACATATACTCTGGTACCTTAGATGTCCATCTTCTGACCTATATGAAAGATTATGCTGTGAAATTCACATACAACTCACAACATGAAAGTCCTTGCATAATTCCAAAATTAGAGGTTGTGTAGCAGATAATTGGAATATAAGCAAAGAAGAGCCATCTCTCAGAATGCATTCCAGGTGATAGGACACCTCTGTCCAAGAAGAATTGCCTGCTGGCTCTTAATAATTTTTTTTTCTGATATATGGGTCTCATGGGAGTGATATATGATGCCATTCTGGTCTTATGAGAATAGAATTCTAGCTATGTCAGTCAGCAAGGATTCTTCAAAAGGAACATTTTTGACAAGCATGAGGGGACTAAGGTGCAGTTCCTTGGGGAGGTATGGGAGAGAGCTGAAGGTATCACTTTTGAATTCCATTTCCACAGTTGGAAGTGGATACCATCAAGTCTAATGATTTCACTGCTAAGGGAATTTCCAAGTCCCAAAAACTAAGGCTTTAACCAAACTTCTCTGTGTTTAAGGATAAGCCACTTTCAGTGGCAGAAATCCTTTTCACAGGAACACGAACTGAGTCTGATGGTAATGTTTTCCCAGACTCTCAAAGGCCTGGTTAATTGCTTTCAGACTGGGCAACCTTGGGCTCAGTTTGCAGACTCTCACAAGTGCAAAGGAGATGATTTAACCATGCAGGATACCATTTGGATGACAAGTAAATGCATAATTAAATCAGAGTAATTTCCACTTCATTCCAGGGAAAGCTGAAAGGGAAATTTTCTATAAATTTGATTTAGGATAAAAGACCCCCATAGACCCTTTGAAATACATTAGTGAGTGAGAATTTTGGATCATTTTCTCATGAAGAAGAAAGGTTCATACAATCTTTAAAAGATTGTCTGGGTATTTCAAATATTCATTATTCTTCCTGTAGTATATGTGTATCACATGTACACACACACACACACACATATATATACAAATGTATCAAATATGTATATATAATATGTTTGTGTGTGTGTTGTCATGTTCAATCTGTAAAGGAAATTCTTTTTAAAATCTATCAAGACTATATTTAAATCATGTATTCAATTTAGTCAGATCCTTGGGAAAAGCATTATTGATTTAAAAAGAAAATAAATACATTTGTTTGGATTCAGGATGCTAAATAACTAGTTCAATAAAGATGATATCTATTTTGTTGAGGTCACCATTATCCTCCTAGTTACCCAAGTTCACAATCTTGAAGATATCTCCAATCCTTCATACTTCTTTATACCCTACATCTAATCAATTGCCAACTCAGCTGATTCAACCTTCACAAAGTCTCTCTTTCCTTCTTCTGGCTTATATAGTCACCACCTAAAATAAGGCCCTTACCTGGTTTCCTATTTTTTTTTTTTGTTTTGTTTTGTAATTCTCTCCACACTTCACATAGCTGCGAAATTGATATTCTCTCAAATCACAATTCTAGCCATATCACTCCATAGCTCAAAAGCATCTTGCCTCCCTAGAATGTCTTCAATAAGATACAAACTCTTTTGTTTGACTTTTAAAGTCCTTCATAATCTGGCTTAAACTATATTTTTTAGTTCATTTCACATTACACCCCTTCATGCTCTCTACATTCTAAGCAAACTACTTGTGGTTTCCTATATATTGCTTTCCATCTTCCACTTCCTTTAAGAAAAAAAAAAAGGAAAAAAAGAAATTTACATCTTTTACAAATTTGCACAGCCTAGTTCTATACATGGAATTTTACCTTTAATTTTACCTCCTGGAATCTCTAGTTCTCAACCAAACTCAGATGAAGTATTACTTTCTATTCAAGGTCTCTCCCCAACCCTGAATCATTAGTGGTGCCTCCAAATTACATTTTATTTATTTTGTATTTACTTATATTAGGAGGGGTTTTCCTCCAATAGAATATAAGCTTCTTAGGCCAAGAATTTTTATCTCTTTATCTCAATATCAATGGTTAAAAACCCTCTTGAATCAAAATTACAACTTATGCTTGCAATTGTGAAAACCCATTTACTCTTTCAGCCTTGTAGGTGAACATTAACTTATGTGTTTTCACATTCTTCATTCTCCTTTCTTCAATATTTACCATAAAAAGGACAGAAAAAAGGGCACAGTAACACGTAAAAAGAAAATAATTACAACTTAAGGAATAGAGTCAGTCTCCCTTCTCTGTGGGTACATGCACTACTCACAGACAAGTTGAATTTGAGATTCAAATATAACTAGTATTGAAATTTCTTCTAAACCAACATTATGCTTTAGGACTTTCTGGCACTTTAATAACTTGAAATTAATCTATCTGCTCTCAGAAAACAATCTTTATAGAATGTTTACTGTAAGATTAAAGAAAAAAAAAAAACTCTTCCTCCTCCCACCTTCCCTATCTCCAAAAGTGAAAAGAGATAGAGTTTGGGCCCTGAAAGAGGGAAGACCTGAATTTCAATTCTACTAGATGACAACAGACAAGTCATTTAAACACCTTCCTGCCTCAGTTTCCCCAATTGTGATTAATAACACCTATCTTCCAGGGTTGTTGTGAGAATCAAATGAGATAATAGTTGTGAAGCACTTAGCATAGAACTTTGGCATCCAGTAGGCACTTAAAATGCTTGTTCCCTTCCTACCATAAGACTTTTTTCCAAATTCACTCAACATGAATGCTTAACACCATCTATGAATATAGTTAGGCAAAATGTTGAATATATAAATGAAGTACTAGATAACAATTGTCCATTGTAATATTCTGCTATTGACATATAAATTGGTCCTAAAAATTATATTTTGTTCTTTGATTCAATTTAGGTCAACAAACATTTATTGAGCATATATTATAAAATAGTCACTATACAAGGATCAGGGGATAACAAAAGTAAGAATAAAATCACAGTCTGTGACTTACTGGGGAGGAGAGAAGGGGTCTAAAACATATAAATATAATTTTATATTGTTTATTATGCTTGTTAAGTAACTCTTTAAAATGTATTTACTATTTCATCCTTTTTACCATTATGAATTCTTTAAGGTCTAAATGTGATAAATTTTTATGAAGGAACTGGTATGCTGAAAAATAATATTCCCATTCACTCATCATAGACCTATTGAATCTAGTTCACAGAATCTATCTATTAAAGGAATATCGTATGGTAAACATTATTCTTAGTGCTAGAGATAGACAAAAATGAAATAGTTTCTACTTTCAAGGACTGGAAGATAGAACTTATGCACAAATAAGTAAAAACAAAGTGCATAAAATATAATGCACCAAAATTTAAAGAAAGAAAAACTACTAATAGCTGTGAGCTGAGGGTGGGGAATAAGAAAAGACCTTATGCAAGTGGTAACAACTAAGCTGTATTTTAAAGAAAGTGGAAATTCTAGGACCAGAAAGTGAGGAGGAAATATATTCTAGGAATGGGAGATTCCCAGTTCTTTGGCACAGCACTGAAAGATAAAATGCCACAAATGGGCATCAGCTAACTGATTTGGCTAGAACAGAAAATTCATAAAGGCGAGTAATATGAAATTAGTCTGAGAAAATGTATGAGTCACAAAGTACAAGATTTTAAATGTTAGACTATGCATTTTGTATTTTAGCCTACAGGCAGTAGGGAGCCACTGAAGATTTTTAGTAGAGTATTAACATGATCAGGTTTGTACAATTGTTTCTCTCTCTCTCTCTCTCTCTCTCTCTCTCTCTCTCTCTCTCTCTCTCTCTCTCTCTCTCTCTCTTTTAACTTTTTAAAAAATCAATTACACATAAGCTTTTTAAAACATTCTTTTTAAATTCTTTGAGTTTCATTGTGTGATCAACTATTATAGACTTAGTTCTTCTCAGCAATATAGTGATCCAAGACAATCCAGGGATTTTGAATGGAAAATGCCATCCACATCCAGAGAAAAAATTATGAAGACTGAATGTAAATCGAAATATACTATTTTCACTTTTGTTTTGTTTTGTTTTTTCTTTCTTGTGTTTTTTTCCTTTTGTTCTGATTTCTCCCCCATATAACTCGTATGTTAAAAATGATTATGAATGTATGTAACCTATATCAGATTGCTTGCTGTCTTGAGGAGGAAGGAGGGAAAGGAGGAAGAAAGAAAAAAAATTGGAACTCAAATGTTGAAAAATATGTAATTGAAAAATATAAAACTATTAGAATAAATACAAATAAAAATTTGAGTTCCAAATTCTTTTACTATCTCTCTCCTCTCCCCACTTCTTGAGAAGGCGAATTCTTTGTTATAGATCATACATATGAATCATGTATACATGCAACCATGTTGCAAAAGAAAACAGATGTATACATACACACAAGAAAAAAATAAAGTTTAAAAAGTATGCTGCAATCTGCATACCAGTTTCATTTTTTTCCCCCTTGAGCCTGGGGTTAAATGACTTGCCCAGGGTCACACAGCTAGGAAGTGTTAAGTGTCTGAGACCAGATTTGAACTCGGGTCCTCCTGAATTCAAGGCTGGTGCTCTATCCACTGCACCACCTAGCTGCCCCCCAGTTTCATTCTTAATAACAATGGAGTGGGATGGTGTTGGCAAAAGGTTAAGAATAATGTCATTAGAGCCATTACTGCAAATAAAATATATAGATCCTATTTTCAGAGGAAATTTATCAATAGAGTCCTGTTTAAATATGAAGTACAGTGGACATCACTGTACCATTGGTTTGAATATAGTCTACCCCTAAATTCAATATCATCCCCAAAATTTTTGAAAGAACAAAAACATGTCTTTCCATCTCTTCTATGAAGTTTTCCCTGTTCACCATAGTTATCACTCTTCTTTTCTATTTCAAATGCTCTTGTATTTATAAATCTTTGAATATTAAATGCTAATATTAGGAGAACCTAGCACAATGCCTGGAGTATAATAGTTAATAAATGCTTTTGGAATTGAATTGGGTCTAGTTATGTTACAAAAAATAAATAAATAAACCCTACAAATGCAACTAAATTGAGGTTCTTAAATCCAAGCTTGCTTGGTTAGGACAGGGGGTATGTGTAGCCTATGTTCAGTACAGTTGATAATAGGTTAATTCACAACTATTGCTCTCATCCACTTAATGTCATAAAAACAGTTTTCCAATCCAAGTAGCTCTAGTCTAGGGACTTCAGACTAGACAGAAAGCACAGTCTTCTTTCTAAAAGAGCAATAAATATCTTCATATGAAAAATATCCGGCATATTTTGGCAAATTCCAACTGAGTGAAAAACAAAACATTGAAAAAAGGAGATTGAAAAAGAAAAGGTGGGGAGGGCAATCCAGCTAAGCTCAAGATTCCTTGTAAAATACATTTTGAATTTCTTGCTGAGATTTACCACCACTCCCTGATCTGTGTAGTGGTCCTCTCAATTACAATCTCTCCCAGCCCTGACGCCCAGGGATTATTTATGAAGTGTCTTTTTGATGTTTAAGACTGAGGTGACATTGCCCCTGTGACATCGAGGGTGGGAGCTCTTTTCATTTAGATAGGGTTGATGAGTGAGAGGATCCAGCTGAGCTTGTTGTGACAGAGCAAAAAAAAAAAGTCATGGGCAATTTTCGAGTTTTTTTTTTTTCCTTAATAAATTCAATTCCCTTCTCCCCACTCCCTTCTGTTTGTTTATTTACTGAAGATGACCATATCCTTGCCCAGCCAGAAGGCAACAGACTGAGATGTGGAACTTCCTAACTTCACCAATTCCAAACTTATGAACAGTAGGTCTCCAAAATCAGGTGTTTCCCAAGGGTTTGTGGGTGGGGTGGTTTGTAGCAGAGTATAAATGACAGAAATAACCTGAGGGGTTCTTTCAGTTGTTCTGAAAAAAAACTGACACATGTCATTCAGAAAGAACATTAAGAATCTAGTTCTGCCACTAGTTTACTCCAGAACTGAGTAACCTACATCACCACTCTGTCTCAGTTTCTTCATTTGTCATGTGAAAAGGATTTACTAAATGAGCCCAAAAGTCTCTTTTTATTCTCAAATTCTGTGAAAGTTGACTTTGAGGATCTCTAGATTGACTCATTATTTCGGTTCAGTCTTTTTTTTTTTTTTTTTTTCAGTCATGTCCGACTCTTCATGATCCCATTGGGGAAGGAAATGGCAAAGTACTCCAGTATCTTGTATTGTTATTGCTATATTCTGTGATGTCCGATTCTTGGTGATTCCATTTGGGAGTTTTCTTGGCAAAAATACTACACTGGTTTGCCATCTTTTCCTCTAGCTCATTTTACAAATAAGAAAACTGAGGCAGACAGTATTAAGTGATTTGTTCAAGGTCTCACAAGTAGTAAATGTCTGAGACCAGATTTAAATTCAGGAAAAGGAGTCTTCTGGCCCCTCTATTCTGTCCATGTACCATCTAGCTGACCCTAACCTGGATTGACTCAGGTTATTATAATTAGCTAATTGAATTGTGACCAAGTATGCTAGAAATATTGAGGGACTGTAATTCCCTAGGGAGGAATACTTCAAAAGGATCTCAAGGATTGCATTAACCCCAAGTCCCCCTCATTCTATTTCCCACCCCATGGGGAGTCAGACTCTGGAGAAGAAAGTCCCAAATGTTTAACTTTGTATTCAAGTGGTGACTCTGGCTTCATGGAGTTAGAAGTAACATGAAATATAAAAGACAGGTCTCCTTATTGGGCTGCTCCTTTTTTATGTGACTAGTGGAAGCTTCAGCCTCAAAAGCAGTCACTAGCCCCCCTGAATTCTCTAAGCCTGACACATAAACATGAAACTCCTCCCCATCCTCCCCACAAGTCCAAATAAAACACTTTTTATTTCCTTTATTTCTCTAAATCAGTTTTTGTTGAAATATCCTATTTAAAAAGGATTTTTTCAACCAAATTCCCTATGTGAAATTATATTTTGTAGTATTTACAGGAGGACTTCTATAAACACTAGAATTCAATTTAGGAGTGGGAGAGGGGAGGAAAGCATAAAATCAAATTTATGAATGTAATGATTTACTTTTTTAAGGTGTAATTTTTGCTCCTTCTTTTGACCCCACAAGATAGATTTGTTTTATTTCTGTTTTTTTTTTTTCCCAGAGGTAAAACAAGGATTTTATACATATCATTCTATTAGGCATCCTTATGGAATTTTTCACCTTCCAAGTGCTTTACAAACATTAGCTAATCAATGAATCCTTTCATCACCCCCTGTGAAGGAGGTAATATCATCCCCATTTACTTGATGGGGAAGCTGAGGCAGGAGGTTAAGTGCCTTGCTCCAGGCCACAGAGCAAGTCAGTTTTAAAGTCAGGAAGTCATTATCACCATTAAACTGACAATTTATTCAGTTACTGCTTAATGCTCTCAATTAAGTTTCTTTTAATAAAGAACATTTACTGAGGAAAAGGATGGAGGCTAAAAGCAGTTAAGGCTATTCACAATTCTAGCTTTCAATTGAAACTGAAAACAGGTCAGTGCACCCAACATCTCTTTCCTCCTATTCCTCTACTGGGGGGGGGGAAAAGCAACGAAAAACTTTTAGGTTATTCCTAGACAACAAGTAGTATTGCTGCAATTACTGTGAGCTCAAAGAGTATTGTGGGTAATGACATGTAAAGAAGTATGGAAATTATTTTGTTTTTAAAATATTTTCCTTCTTTTTGGAGGCCAAGAAATCCTTCCCTTTATCTGCTGCCATAATAATTAACTTCAGAAAAAAATGTGGAGTAGCCCATTCATAGACATGGATTGGATCCTGATGTTGATCATGCTATCATGATAATACTTTTAAAGAGGGAGTTCATTTGACCTTCCCAACATTCTGATGAAGCCTAGGAACCCCTCCTCAGAAGATTGCAAAGGAAACCAATTATATTGAAATATAATGATCAAAATAAATATTAAAGTGCCAACTTCATCACCCTTCCTGAAATCTATCCATGGACTCCTGGAGGGAGACTTTGTAATTTAGGTTAAAAAGTCTTGCTTTAGGGAAACACTTATATTTCAAAAAGATATTTATAAAAATCTTCATGTAGACTCCTATTTATGAACAAGATGTGTTATGTTCCAATAGTTTGTGAGTCAGTTTGAAACTTAGAATGGATTTCCCCATAGAAACAAGGCTAAGAACTGGAGGTTAGTTTCCCATGCCAACCCATAAAATCCTGTTAAATCCTTGGTGTATTAAGTGAAATTACAGTATGGGATTATCTGAAGTATGAGAACAGAGGTCTGTGGAATACAGGAAAAGAAAGAAGGAGGAAAAGGAGGTAGAGAAGATCGAAAAATAAGAATAGTATTTCCTTTCTTTTTCCTGGGCACAGGATAGACCCAGGGAAATATTTTTAAATAGGTCAAATTTGTCTTTTGTATTCTCCTATCTCTTGGTATCCTTTTTTCCAGTCTTTCAGTTGCCCCAAATCACCCTTTTCTTTCTGTATCTATTGAGATTTTGCCCTGATTCTGAAAAATATTCTTTACCTTTCAAAATTGTTCATCTCTATTCTCTCACTTAAACTGATTATATTCTGGTTTTAGGGATAAAATATTCAAATTTAACTAATTCTTATTCAGTATGAATAATCTATAGCTCCCCACCAAACCAAAAATATTTGGATTTTTAAGACAAAATGGCAAAATTTCAAGTTGTAAAAAAATAAAATAAAAAATAAATAAATAAATAAATAAACAAAAACTGAGAAATTTAGAGAATGTGATCAAAGAAGAGCCAGTATAAAACTTCTAAATGAACCTGGGAAATCTGTCCCTCTTAGAAGCAGCTTCTATAAGTTTTTCTTCCTTTTTTATTGATTTTTTTCTTTCCCTTAGTTCTGAATCCATAGAAACTATCCATAATTATTTTTATATAAATTTTCTTCTGGAAACTAAAAAGGAGAAAATATTGTAGAGATGAATAAGGGTGGATATTTGGATATATAGATTTGGGGTAATGCAAAATGGAGATAATGTAAATTATAGAAATAGGGATGTAGAATAAACCTGTGATTTTATTGATAAAAGAAACTCTAACAATGAGGAAATTCTACCCAGCCATAGAGGTCTGCACTTTATCTGTCATTTATAATCTTAGAACTGTCCAGAGAAGCTTGATAATTTGCTCAGAGGCGATAGCCTGGGCTTAAATCCAAGTGTTTTTAGTTCCAAAATCAGCTTTCTATCTATTACACTGGAGCTGCTATACATGTAAATTATAGATTCATAAAATTATGGAAATTAAAAATTAAAAGAGGATTATAGATTATCTTCTCCAATCCCTATCTATGGCATTAATCCCTCTTTGACAAATCAGCACTTCAGCCTCTGCTTGAATGCCTCCAGTAACCAGGAAATTACTGCTTATAGAGTTCATTCCACTTAATAATTTAACAATAAATAAACATTAATTTTACTGGTTGGGATTTTTCGTCTTTATTTTGAACTGAAATATAGAAGTTCCACTAACTGATGCTGCTCCTTCCTCCTGGGACCAAGGAAAACAAGTCTGATTCCTCTTTTCACAGGGCAACCCTTTCAATTTTTGAAAACAGGAACAGTAATTTCCTTATTCTCTTGGTTCTCTTTACAAGCTAGATGGCTCCAATTTATTCAATTATGAACTCATGTGGTATAGTTACAAGATTCTTTACCATCTTTGTGGCCTTTCAGCATCTAGAATTTAACACAATAGCACAGATATGGCCTGATCTGGGCAGAATACTACAAAATTTAAACTTTCATTCTGGATACTACTCTGCCATTATACTTATCAAGATTCTATCAGCTTTGGGACAAGCATTTTACATTGCTGACTCATATTAAGTTTGTAGTCTATTTAGATCTCAGGTCTTTTCCACATGAATTTTTGTCTAGTCATAGCTCATCTATCCTGTACTTAAGTAGTTAACATCTTTTTTTTTCCTTTTTTTTTTTTTAACCCATGTTGGATTTTATCTTTATCCCTCTTAAATTTCACCTCATTAAATTTGATCCATTGTTCTGACTTGTTGAAATCATTTTATAACATCCCACTTTTTGTGGACCAGCATGGAGCTCTCCCTTTTCAATATATATGTCATCCCACAGTTTGGTAAGCATAAAAATTATTGCTAAAATTGTTGACTAGAACAGGGCCAAGAACATAGCCTTGCAACAATATGCCAGGGAATTCTATGTTAACATGTATCACGAATATCTGGACATAGTTAACTCATTCTGAATTAATGTAACAACTATCATGCAGGTGCCCTCTCTTCTACCTTTCTGTTCAAGATATTTGGAGAGACTTTCAAGTGTTTTATTGAAATCTAGGTATATCATCAACTGATGCTGAGTGAAATGAATAGAACCAGAAGATCGCTGTACACTTCAATGCTGTATGAAGATGTATTCTGATGGAAGTGGATATCTTCAACATAAAGAAGATCCAACTCACTTCCAGTTGATCAATGATGGACAGAAACAACTACACTCAGAGAAGGAACACTGGGAAGTGCATGTAAATTGTTAGCACTACTGTCTATCTACCCAGGTTACTTATACCTTCAGAATCTAATACTTAATGTGCAACAAGAAAATGGTATTTACACACATATATTGTATCTAGGTTTTATTGTAACATATGTAAAATGTATGGGATTGCCTGTCATTGGGGGAGGGAATGGAGGGAGGGGGGGATAATTTGGAAAAATGAATACAAAGGATAATATTATAAAAAAATTACTCATGCATATATACTGTGAAAAAAATTCCAAATAAAAAAAAGAAAGAAAGAAATCTAGGTATATCCTATGTATGTGCTAAAATGGTAGATCTTAGAATTTTGCTCATGTATCAGTTTAGTAATCCTGTCAGAAAGAAAGAAAGAAAGAAAGAAAGAAAGAAAGAAAGAAAGAAAGAAAGAAAGAAAGAAAGAAAAAAAGAAAGAAAAGAAAGAAAAAAAGAAAGAAAAAAAGAAAGAAAAGAAAGAAAGAAAGAAAGGCTAGTATGATATGACTTGTTCTTAGTTAACTTATACTGGCTTTTAGTGATCACCACTTTCCTTCCTAAGTTCTCTCAGACCATCTATTTAATGATATATTCTAGAATTATATAGGAATCAATACCAATTTTATTTACAATCATACTGTTATTTTCATAATTCCTTTTTTCTTTTTGAAATACCAAGAACTTTCCAATTTCCCAGTTTTCTTATTCTTTACATTGTAATATTAATATTAGCTTTGTTCTGGGACAGGGAACTACAATGGCTAGCCTCCTGGATATCATGATCTCCAAAAATTCATCATTCTGTAAGATGAAATCTACTCTGAAACACCCTTAATTACCCCTACCCCTGGGGCCTCTCCTTCCCTTTGGTTGGTGAAGGGTGAACAACATTGGGGAAACTCCTTCCAGACCCTCCACCAATTAAGGAGAACATCCAGAGCAATAATTTTCCACTCAGCTATTCTTCTGGACTACATAAACTTCAGAATTTCATCATCCTGAAATATGAAATCAACTATGTAACTCATACTCCCTCAGATCATTTCCTATTCCAGTTTGTAGGTCTTCATCATGCTCTCCCACCTCCTTTTAGTTTCTTTTTTATGTATTTTCTCTCCCTTTGTCCCCTGCAATTAGACTGTGAGGGCAGGTACTGTCATGTCTTTCTTTGTTATTCCCCCAAGGCTTAGCACACCGTATGGTGCATAATAAACACTTAATAAATGTTTATTGATTATTGGGTATTACTGGGTCTATGAAACAGAAGAATCATGAAATTTTAAGCATGCACTCAGAATTCTGTATGATTGTTCTTAAATATACCCTTCCTATAGTATCAGGATAGACTGACCTTTGATTTAGACATTTATAACAACAAACAAACATTATTAGATTCCTGAACATGGAAGAAATTAGATTTAGTATATCTTCAATCTATGACAGGAAGGAACTTCAAGATTCTGTCCCAGAAAGATCAACCAGAGATGATCTACTGTCATTTATTCTTTAAAAGATTTTGTAGGATTTATGAAAACCATTTAAGGCCTATTCTGGGCTCTGCACTATTTGGTATTTTTTATCATGCTGATGATTTGAAGAAGGCACCAAGCTGAGTAGGATAGTTATCATTTTGGATAACAGCAGCATCGTAATCCAAAGATACCTCAGTACACTAGAAAAATGATCCAAATACAATTTGGATTTAAAAGACTGATTGCACAAATATAAAATAGAGGAGACAATCTGAAAGGGAAAAAAAAAACACAGTAGTTTCAATGGGCTTTATAGGATGTGAATCAAAGGTGTGACCATGGTTAAAAAACCAGAAACTAACATTGTCTTGCGTTGCACTCAGAGAAACTTAGTGTTCAGAATAGGAACAGATGATGGTCTCCAAGACAATTATCTATGTACATATGGCATGTTATTATCAGTTTCAAATTTATCATGGACGCATGAAACTATAGTTCAAATTGGAGATTCTATCTGAAATTCATTTCTCCACTATTCTGACCTACTTCTTGGATTTTATACTTCCAGAACCACTTCAGTACAAATTTCCATTGTTCAAACTTAAGGAAATCAGAGGTACACCCATTCTTCTCCATCTTCCTTTCCATACTCCAGAGCCAGGACTATCTGCTGTTTCATTTTGCACAGCACCAACCAAAAATGACCATGGTTATCAGTTCCCTATTTATTCTTATGTTCACAGAACCAGCAAATATGTCAATGACCATTATCTTCTGTCCTGATAATACCATACCTGGACCATTGTGTTCAGTCTGGTACACCATACTTTGGGAATAATATTAACATTCTAAGAATGGTAACCAGAATAATTAGGGGATTAAGGAACTCTATACATAGAGGATTGGTTGAAAGAAGTGGGAATATTAAATCATGAGAAGATTTAGGGGAATATGAGGACATGATACCTACTTTCAAACTATCATGAAAACCAGATGTTATATGGAAGAAAGAACAGACTTGTTATACTTGATAACACAAAATAAAACTAAAAGCAAAGAGTGCAAGTTTCAAAGAGGCAAATTTCAGAGTAATGTTAGGGAAAACTTCCTAATAAAGATAATTCTTTACCAGTGCAATGGGCTAACTTGATAGCAGTTTTCAAGCAATATCTAGGTAGGGAAGGTGACAGAGTGGAGAGTGCCAGACCCGAAGTCAGAAAATTAGTTTAATCCTGTTTGCCTCAGTTTCTCCATCAACAAAAATGACAAGCCACTCTGATATCTTTCCCAAGATCCTTATGGGATCACAAAAAGTCACTTGGGACTGAAAAATGACTAAATAACAAATAATAGGCTACCACTTGTCAGGGATGCTTAAAGTGTGTGATTTGGGCTTGATGGCTTCTCTGTTAGTTTTGTTCTCTGAAGCTCTAAAGCTTTATGATTTTTTATGATTTTTAATGATTCTCATTCAGCCCTTTCATGTTATTAGATGAAGAAGTCTATATTCAGAGGAGGAAAGAACTACCTTGGTGTAAAGGTGAAGAGCAGATTCCTTCTGCCTTTGGGGTGTGGGGGTGATGAAGGCCTATTTTCTGCTTTTGGTTAATGCATATGAACCAATGCTGGTGTTAACGGCATGCCTTAGTAGCAGCCCCTAAAGAGAGAAACCCTTAAACTCTTTTTCAGAAGTGGAATTTGGGTGCTGTGAGGGTCCTATGGATACTGTCCTGATGAGCTGCTCCAAGCCTTGCAATGAAATACAGCATTCCTATTAAAACCCTCCATTTGGTACCTGAACATGTGGACTTAAAGGTCCTGTCTTAAAAGTCCTGGACAAGCCACTTATACACTCTGTCCCTCAGTTTCCTTATTTGAAAGTTGTGAAAAATCTATATAATCCACATCACAAGGTATGTGAAAGTACTCTGAAAACTAAGTACAAATTTAATGTGATGCATTATTATTTTTTTAATCTTCCATGAAGTTCTTTGAAACTTTTTCATGATTTCCTTGGGGGCAGCTGGAGGAGGGGGAGAGAAAGTACCATATCTGCCTATAGTCTGAGAGATGTTCTTTTAGCCTATGCTAAAAATTAGGAGCAAACAGCTTTTTGAATGCTCTTTTCTTTTATTCTAATGGTTTAGGGTGTTTGGGGTTTTTTTGTTGGTTTTTTGTTTTGTTTTGTTTTGTTTTTTGAATGTGTGTCTGCTGCTGCCTACTCCACTCCCCAGTGGGCTGGCTGCATCCCTGCAGATGTGGCAGCCACTCCCAGTTTTAAGTCACAGCCTCCAAATGCCCCAGATCCCCTATCCTGGTGGCCAGGATTACTGAATTAGCCAGCTTGGCCTAGACAACTTTCTCTGGATTTCTCTGTGCTGCTGAGAAATATCAAAAGGCAATTCTTCAAGCCTTCCTGGGCAGCATCTCTCACTTGGCCTTAAATGTTATCAGCATTTGTTGAAGTCTGTGCTGGTTCACATACTTCGTTTTTTTAATCATCAGTTCTTCTGAACAGAAAATAAAATGTTGCTGCTCAAGTTACCAGAGCCTTTTTGCTATGGGCAGCAGGACAGGACTGAGATCAGTCTTCCCTATCCTTGCCTTTTTAGAGATGGGACCCTTAAGGCAAGGAGAGATGCCCTTTCCTCCCCCATCAAATAGACAACTGAGCCAGGTATTAGAAATTAAGGGAAAGGATTTTCAAAGCATTCCAGGAATTTCCTGTGTTGTAGAGCTTCCCTGAGCCCCAGGAATACACAAGAAGCTAGCTCTATACTAGCCTGGGTGCCAATGAAATGGTGTGCCCTGTGGGAAGGCATATAATAAGTGTGCCTAGAATTTGGTGAGGTCAGCTAGAAGCTTTGTTAAGTGTATTAGAAATATACCAGTTCATTCTTTTTTATTCTTATTTTTTATATAGAACTGGGGAGATACGGGAGGGGAAAAGGACACATTAAGAAACTTTGGTGATGTAAAAAACAAGATATCAATGAAATTTCTTTTTAATAAGTAAAGAAAAGAGAGAAATACTCACAGTCCCCTCGATTCCAAAAAGGGCTGGCAGATGATCACAGCATTCCATGATCTGGAGGATAAGAGATTTTTTTTCCCTAATAACTTTCTGACTTTTAGAGGGAGTTCTTTGCCTTCTGTCTGCTGTGAGGCTTCCGTGTGCACTAGGGATTAAAAAAAAAAAGGCGGGGAAAAAGACTAGCATCATGAGACAGAGAAAATAAAGAAATGAAAAAATAAGGTGGTCTAGGAAAGAGAGAAAATAAGGAGAAAGAGAAATGAGACAGAGCATTATTGACACTATTTTGGCTAGAGAAGTGACTGGAAATTGTCTGATTGAACTAAATGGAAGTGGCAGTGGAGGAGCAATCCCAACCACAACGTAGCCAGTGGGGTAATCCAATAGACTAAGCAGCCAACTGGTGGATTCTGTTCTACTTGAGAGACTGTGTCTGGGTTTCTAGATCTTTTGGTTGGTTAAATCTGGAAATGCCCATGTGATTAGAAGGGCCCAGTGTTGTCTCCATGAGCAAAAACACTAGTCTGAATAACAAAAACTCAGGAGTAGGTTAGGGGGTCACAGAATGCACTGCTGGTCACTTTATGAAGATGGAGGTGGGAAGGAAAGAATGTCAAGTGGGAAAGGTGGCTAGGTTTCTGGGGTGGGATTGAAGGTGAAGGGAGGAGATGGGGAATGGAGCTATTTCTGACAAGCTTGGGCTTAGAAAGTGTGTGTGCCTAACAATTATTCATGTTGTTCTATTACTATGATTAATGTGCATTTGCATGGACGTTCAGATTGGACACAGTGCTCTTCAGGCATTTTTATTAGCTATGTGTTTAAGCTCGTTGAAAGGAGGCACAGGGGGGATGGAGCCATGCACAGGCTAGGACAGCTTCTCACCCGAGAGCCGCTCATTAAGCTACCTGTGCCTAAACAACAGGCTTCAGTGCCAGATTGTGATGCAGGCAGTGAAGCTGTTGTTGCTTAGGTCTTGGCAGTGTGCCCTGAGCGAGTCTGAGCTCATTGAAACTAGGATTGGGTTCCTGTACAGGGTGGCTGGGTCAAATTCAAGCCCACCAAAAGCTGTAAGTTAGATCATCCCTTCTCTCTTTCTAATCTTTCCTGTCTTCCCCTTTGGCCATAAGAAGCTGCTGGGATGCAGCTGGAATTATATATGAGATATGAGCATCCATATGTAGGATTTGTGGATGGTGCCATCTCTGCCTAAATCTTACAAGGCAGGGCTATAATGTATACAAAGCTGAGCTTCCAGGAAGCAGTGAAATGTTAAATCACCCTCTTCTCACCTCCCTACCCCCTACCTTTTACACCTGGCAGGTTTGCCATCATTTCTTATGGCTGATTCTGCAAGGTCAGCTCTATAGGGGCTGATTATTTTTTTTTCCTATGCAATTTGGTAGATGGTAGCACCTTTGGGCATAGTTGTATGGACCATCTGGCTAGGCTTTCTTTCCCAGGTGTGAATAACCAAGGGAGAGGGGGAATTTAGCACACAATCTAGTCCCTTATGTTTTTTTTTTTTTAAATGAAAGTAATCCCAGCTACTAAGTATAAACGAAAATATATCCAGAGTAAGAAGTAAAGAAATACAACTACTTTAGTAAAATATGGCAGCTTTCTTGAGTTAAACTCCAAATGTTATCCCTCACCAGCTCATCATCTGCTGGTCCTCTCCCAGAAAATGGCAAATATCCTTTAGTTTATCCTTTCTTATGCATCTTGAGTTTTTTAGATCACATATAACACTACTACTACTAGGGCAGCTAGGTGGCACAGTGGCTAGAATACTGCTCCTGGAGTCAGGAAGACACTTTTTAGCTGTGTGATTTTGGGCAAGGCACATAACCCTGTTTGCCTCAGTTTCCTCATCTGTAAAATAAGTTGGAGAATGACATGGCAAATCACTCCAATATCTTTGCCAAGAAAACCCTAAATAGAGGAGTCAGACACACTGAACAACAACAACATACAATTCCAAAGCTATATTTTGGTGTTTGAATGCAAGCTTACAACAAAAAATACTTGCAGAGAAGGTTCAACTCTAATTTTTTTCTGCTTTAAACTTTTCACCAAAAAGAAGTTAATGTACCACTTTTACACTCTTAATTAGTTCTGGAGAACTCTATGTTTCCATTCCTTTTCTGCCCAAGAGAGCACTGGCTTTCTGTGAATTTGAGGGGAGGCTTTAGGACTCTTCCACACATAGGTTTTTTCTTTCCCATTCCAGAGCAGAAATAGAAAAGAAGGAAAGTCCATGTTTTGTCACTTTCCCTGAACATTATTACGATAACAATTTCAGTATTACAATAATGAAAAACTATGTTCTTTTCTTGGCTTCATGTTTTTTTCTAATTCTTTTTACAATTCTATGATGTAGAGAATTTAATAGGGAGAGGACTCAATTTGTCATTTCATTTGTTACTTATAGGGTACTTCCAGAAGAGGAAATTCCCTTTATCAGTGCTGTTCTACACCTTCTTTACAATTTATAGTTTTGGAGAGTTGCTTGGGGGCATTGAGAGACTAAGTGACTTGCTTCAGGCCATTCTCAGCCCTTTCACCTATCCTCTTTCCATTCTGCCTTTTTTCCCTATTAAAATTCTACCCATTATTCTGGGTCCATTAAAAGCCACTTTCTCCATAAAACCTTTCTCTCACTTGCAAGTAGTTTATACCTCTTTTAAACTCTCTCTCCCTCTCCCTCTCTCCCCTCTTCCCTCTCTGTCTCTGTCTCTGTCTTTCTCTGTTTCTGTCTCTCTGTCTCTTTGTTTCTCCCTCTCTCTGTCTTTCTGTCTCTCTGTCTGTCTCTGTCTCTGTCTCTGTCTCTGTCTCTGTCTCTCTGTTTCTCTCTCTCTCTCTCTCTCTCTCTCTCTCTCTCTCTCTCTCTCTCTCTCTCTCTCTCTCTCTCTCTCTCTCTCTCTCTTTCTCAATGGAAGTGGAAACACTCACCAAATATTTTTTATTTAGAAAAAAATGATTTTTTTTCTTAAGGTAAGAGAATACTAAGGTAGTTCAGAATCAACTGTGAAACTGAACCTTTCTCATTTCTAAGTTTGATATAGATGGGATGCAGGCTTCTGATGATTCTGTATCTTCACTTGCATGGTTGGGGTCTTCCAAGTACAGCTCTTATTACATTTCATGCCCTTACAGGACCAGAGCCAGATTTCTGGTTATCTTGATGTGTGTTCCTGGGTTCTGCTGAATGAGGAAGATGCCCTGGGGAGCGATCTCAGCTCTGGGAGCTGGCAAACAGCAAATTTCTGGCAAATTCAGGACTTCATTGTAGGTGGAGCTGTTGCTTTGTCCTGAATCTTGTAATAGAAATGCTCTTATCCGCCCATTAGGAGATTTCCCCAAAGGGCAGCTACTCCCAGGAAGTGCTGGCTTTCTGCCAAGTGTGCTGAAGCAGCATTGCATTAGCAGCTCAAGGTGGGGGGAAAGGAACCAGGGGACCTGGGTCATTTTCCAAAGGAAACACAAATACTGCCAATCCCCGGAGAAACTGCATGTAAGGGGTGCTTGGTGTGGGATGCCTTGTTATCAACCCTGTTGAAATCCAACCACAAACTTACTGAAATAATGTCGACAAAGGCAGATTATTTGCAGAATCAGCAGAAGCTAGGATACCAGGCTAACATGATATGTTTAGTGCTCTCAGAGAGGCTACTTATGACCAACAGCAGTAATCCCTTTCTCTTGAAGTGGAACCATCTGGAGGACTAGGGATATCCCAAGGTGGCAGCATAGTAAGGAGAATGACCTTGCTGTTTTGGAAGCCTGCATAATGATATGGACCAGTCCCCAAATGCCTCTCCTGATCAGACACAGCCTCAATCATTGCATCTCTTCGGTAGCTATTGTTTCCATTGCTTCAGGTATCATAAAGATGGCGGTAGTTAACATCATTCTCCAAAGACTACACCCTAAGGATTCTCAACCATTATTCTGGGCTTTATTGATACCTCTTTCTGTACAATGTCCACTGAAGTCTGCTACAAATAGTCCATTCAAATGCATAAGTATCTCTCTGACCACGTGTAGCTTGTTTCAAATGAGTAAATTAAAAGTCCATTGGGTAAATTAATTCAGAGGACGTGGCATAGAGCAAAGCTTCTTAAATTGTAGGTCATGACCCATTAGAAATGTGGGGGGTGTCACAAAATTATGAATTATAATCAGTATTTTATACATTTATATCCCTGAGTCACCTAAAAATTTATTGAGTGAAAAAGAGTCACAAGTGGAAAAAGTTTGAGAAAGGAATCATCTTTTATTTCAGTGCCTATTATGTGCCAAATACCTCACTTGCTAAGTGCTTTGTAGCATTCTCATTTAATCCTCACAACAATCCCTTTGAGGTAGGTGCTATTATTATCCTCATTTTATGTCTGAGAAATTTAAGGCAAAGAGAGATTAGGTGAGTTGCTTAGGGTCACACAGTGTCTGAGACTGGATTTGAATTCAGCTTTTCCTTACTACAAACACAGTAAACCACGTAGCTGGTACTTCATATGGTAGAGAGTTGGCTTTGATACCAGGAAGAAGTTCATTCAAGTTCTTCACTTGACACATAACTAGCTATTCAACCCTTGGAAAGTTTTAGTGCTCTGAAACTTTAAAGAACATTTGTAGAAGGAATTTCCTCATCTGCAAATTTCGTATACTAATAAATTTACAGGAGTGAAGCATTAGTAAGGCACTCTCTCTATTTCTTGCCCTCTTTTTTTTTTTTTTTTTTTTTTTTTTTTCTCTGCTTCAGCAGATTCTTACCTCTGGCTTATCTTCTTGGGTCTCACTCCTATGGCCTCAGATTCTATTTGCTCTCCTCAGAGCTATTTGAATCACCAGCTTAACTAGAAGCCCTGAGGCTCTGCCCACAGAAATGCTCTGATCCTCCTTTCTTCCTGTGTTAGGCGCTTAGAAGCTTACAGACACCCGGAAAAAAAAAATCTTCCCAGTTCTTCTCCTTCCACTTTCCCTCTCTTTTTATGTGTCCTACTTCTTTATAATTAACTTTCCCTAGTGAGCGGTTAATTCTCTGAGCAGTTCCTTATGGACGTACTTCTCGACCCTAGATAGTAAGTGCTCTTTGAAGATTTTTGAGAGTCACTTGGACAGCAAGGAGATCAAATCAGTCAATATTGAAAGAAACCAATTCAGATTATTCACTGGAGGGCAAATACTGAAACTGAAGCTAAAATACTTTGGCCACATAATGAGAAAATTGGACTCATTGGAAAAGACTCTGATATTGGGAAAGATTGAAGGCAAAAGGAGAAGGGGGTGGCAAAGGATGAGATGGATAGATAGTATCATGGAAACAATGAATATGAATGAGCTTGCACAGGCTTTAAGAGATAGAAGAACCCAGTGTGTTGATTCATGGGGTCATAGAGAGTTGGACATGACTGAACAATGACAACAAAATATACTTTATTAAAAATGATACTCAAAGATAATTATATAACTATGTTTACATATATGGGATTTAACATTTTTATATTTTAACATGTATAACATATATTAGATTGCTTGCCATCTAGGGGAGGGGTGGGGGAGGAGGGGGAAATTTGGAACACAAGGCTATGCAAAGGTCAATGTTGAAAAATTATTTGTGCATGTTTTGAAAATAAAAAGCTTTCAAACAAAAACAAAAAAATGATGCTCAAAGTGACCTGTCAAAGCATTTATCAAATCGTGACTGACTCGGGACATTGAGGATTGAGGTTTGGGAATACAGATTTGTGGTAAAGATTACCAATGGTTTAGTTCCAGGTAAACTGGCCTACCTGCCATTCTCTAAAAATGTTTCATCATTCCTATTTTTGCCTTTTTGTAGTCTACTCCCATATCTACAACACTTCTACCTCACCTCCACTTCTTCAAATACTTAGCTTTCTTGAAAGCTCAACTAAAACACCACCTCCTAAATGAGGCCTTCCAGTTGGACTGGGTTCCTTCCCACATTACTTTGCATTTAAATTATGTGTATTTTATATTTCCTTAACTGTGTGCATGTCATCCCTCCTCCCCAACAGAATGTGAGCTCCTTGAGGGACAGGACTTTTTTTTTGTCTTTGTGTACCCCATTTAATATATATTAGATGATTTATAAATCCTGCTTGTTGGATGATTGAATGATTGACTATATGAGTTTTCTACATAGAGAAGAAAGCTATAACCTACAATCATGAGGTAGGTAGCATTATAGTTCCAAAAAGAAAAAGTCACAGAATTCAAATTGTTTTTCTTTAGTCATCTCTGCTTCTTCATTGGGGTTTTTCTAAAATGGCTTGCCATTTCTTTTTTCTTTCTTTTACATATGAGGAAAGTGAGATAAACAGGGCTAAGTGACTTGCCCAGGGTCATAAAAGTGTCTGAGGACAGATTTGGCTTTAGAAACATGTTTTCCAACTGTTCCACCCAGTTGTCCCATTGTACAAATTTATAGGATGCCTTTGCCTTTTGAAAACTTACCCTTGTGTTAGAATTCAAATGCTAGTGTTTAGAGTGAAAAAAACTGATACTTTCACTATTTACTCTGCCTCAGCCTACATCTGGAGTATTTTATTCAATTATAACTATCACAATTTAGGAACGATATTGACAAGTAGGAGTAGGTACAGAGAAAGGCAGTTAGGATACTAAGTCAGCTGGAAGATCAATTGAAGAAACTAAATTGAGGGAGTTTAACCTGGAAAAGAAAAACCTGGGGCGTGATAACTACCCTCAAATATTTGAATGTTTGCAGAGAGAAAGAGCTTTAAGTCTTGTTCTTCGAAGTTCCTGGGAAAGAATTAGAACAATAGATAGAAGGTGTTAAGGCAGATTTCAGCCCTAAGTAAGCATTTAGAGTTGTTCTGGTTCTTTGTCCCAGACCTAGGGCTATTACATTGCCCCTAGAGGTTAGGCCCCAACTCACCCCCAAGCCCTCACCTAGGTACTAGGTGTCGTTTAACTATTACAATTACTTCGAATCCTCCCCTCCTCCTCCCCCTGAAGCTATGCTTCCCTCTTTTTTATGGGGTCAGTGATTAGGGCTCCAGTTCTTTTTAATCACTTGACATCAGTTAGCTTTTATAAAGAGGAGTTAATTTTAAAGATACAGAAAGAACAAACAGTAATACTCTTCCCTCAATTCCTCCAAGGCATACTCTCTCCTATACCACCTTGATGTCTAAGAGAATAGGGTCATAATTCATTTCCAATGTAGCATTGGCCCCATCAAGTTCATGTCCAGAGGTAGCATGACTGCTGGATGAGTTCTTCTGTGGACTAGATTCCCAAAGATTATTTGAAAATATTTTTCTTCATGCTCTTTGGAGGATCAGTGTTGCACTAGTTACAAAACCCCTCCTGGATTTCAGTTCCTGGATTCTTGTGATTCACTCTCCTAACAAAGGTCTGGGAACCTAGAGCAGAAAAGAAGCAATGAAGAAGTCAAATATTGAAGTCAGTTTCTTGGGGGCCATATAGCTTTAGAGAGAATAAGATCCTAACATATTTCCTCTTAACACATGGTCTCTGAAGAGACATCATGATTCAAAAAGTCAGCAAGTATCCCTAGATTCAGATCAAACAAAGGGTGGGAGAGGGGGGAGAAAAGAAGGAAGGAAGGAAGGAAGGAAGGAAGGAAGGAAGGAAGGAAGGAAGGAAGGAAGGAAGGAAGGAAGGAAGGAAGGAAGGAAGGAAGGAAGGAAGGAAGGAAGGAAGGAAGGAAGGAAGGAAGGAAGGAAGGAAGGAAGGAAGGAAGGAAGGAAGGAAGGAAGGAAGGAAGGAAGGAAGGGAGGGAGGGAGGAGGGAGGGAGGAAGAAAGAAGGAAGAAGGAAGAAAAGAAAAGAAAAAGAAAGGAAGGAAGAAAAGAAGCAGACTGAAACTGACAAAGCCAGCTATGGAGACAATTGAAAAAGACTTCCTGTCATATTATTTGCCAGGACCAGTTACAGAAGGCCTATACATATTTCAGTCTCTCCAACATATTTCCTCTTCGGGTCATGACAGTTCTCCTGGTATCCTCCACATAAAGATGTTACATTAGTATATAAGTCGAAGGGGTCTATAGTTCTTCAGAACCTATCACATTCTCTTTCTAACAGTTTGAAAAGTTCAAAAATATAAAAATCTTTATCCCTAAACAACTCTGAGAGGAGGTGGGACAGCACTCATTTGAGATGTTATACAAAAGATTCATGTTTCAGGTATTGTTGGACTAGATGAATCTTCTGGTATCTCCCAAGATTAAGATTTCATTGCTGTAGAATTTAATCATGGCATTCCCAGCCAACATCAGCCTTTTTTTTTTTTTTTTTTTCATAGTTCTGTATCACTGGTATGTGATCTCTTTTCTTCCTTCCTGGTCACTCATGATCAAGAATCTGATGGCATTCACTTCCAGATCTGGGAGGATGAAGTGGGAGGGAGAGATGGACTTAAAGAGAGGGAAGGGAGAAGTGCAGGCAGTCAGTCCCCTAAGGACTTAGGCCCAACTCCTGGTCTGTCTGGCTCAATTTACATACCACTCCTGTAGCTCCTGATCCTGATTATTCTTACAGGTCCCTTTAGGAGCTCTCAGTTAACAGTCTAGGAGGCACAGCTCGGCTCATGCTAGAGAGTTCTGGACTCCTCGTTGCTTCTGGCTTTCTGCTTGAGTGCTGGAGTTTGCTATCAGTTTCTCTTCCTTCAAAAGAACTTATCCCTTTTTCAGTGATGTCAAACCTGCACTAACATGAGAGTTATCTCTTATATTTTGGACAGTTTTTCCCCCTCCTTTTTAAGTGAGCAACTTATTTATGCTGACCCACCACGTATGAGTAGCTCTGTCCCGCTCCTCCCCACTTCTTGCCCCCTGGCCCCATTAGGAAAGTTCCAAACGTGCCCCATTTGGCTGCCACGTGCAGCTGGCGAGGAGGCCCGACGGGATGCGCCTCACCCACCAGGGAGTACTTCAGGGTCCGTGGCTTGCCAAGTGAGTCTGCCAACTGGAGGTGTTGTTGGCGCCCGAGCCACCCCCACTAGGCTTCCAGCTAACAAAAATACCTGGGGCTTGTAGTAATCTCCTTTCTTTCCTCTTGTCACTAGGCCAAGGCTGAGGGAGGTGGCTTTGTTTGGGCGGCCTGTCTCACTGAGTCCTGTGCGAATACAGCTGTGGAATAAGGCAGAATTGCAGGTTTGGATTTTTCACCGTCTTCTCCTCCATTTCAATTTGTATGACTGAATGGATTGCAGCTGCTTCAAAGAGATACCCTAATACTTTATTCACCCTTTTTGGAGCAGGGGAGAGGGTGTTAGCCAGCACAGCTGGAGCATATTAAGTCCTCACCTTATTGAGGCTTGGCATATTTGAACAGTGCATATCCATCCATAGATGTCAATTTATGGAGCCCTGCAAAATTCAAAATCTTTGTGGGCAAGAAAAGAAAGCTGAGCCACAATTAGGACCCCTAAAATTCCCACTTTGTGGCCTGGACCATCAAGTTAAAATACAAATCAAACACATAAGAAAAATCACCTTTTGTGTGAAACTTTATGTAAAAAACATTTCAAAGCACATGCTCAGCATGTATATACGTCCAAGATGGGAATGTCGGCCAATTGTCTTTCCTTTTCCTCTGTTCAAGGATCTTTTTTGACTTTTTTTTCCTCTCAATGAATTTTACTCTAGTTTGCTTAGAGCCCATTTTTTGTACTCAGACTGCTCACATGCAAATAAAACTATCAGTATGGAGCTCCACCCAAAGAGATTCCTAATCTATCTGAATTCACTTAAGTGAAATTAATGAGTTACTTCTCTAGGATAAAAGGCCTTTTGCCCAGGTAGTATCTACTCTGTTGAAATAGCTCTCTTGTTCTATCCATACCAGGAAAAGAGACATAGATAAGAAACTAAATTGGAAAAGTTGAACCACTTAATTTTAATATGACAAAAAGCCCTCAGGTATATTGATTTTTGCCAAAATTTGCTCTTCTGGATGCAATAAAAATTGGTCCTGTTGTCTTGTAACATTTTTCATTTATCATCAACACTGGATCAGGACAACTGGGATACATGTGGAGATGTTCATTTTTCAACCTCAAAATATGAACTAAAAGTAATTCTCAAATCCTACAACAATTCTCAGATTTATGACTGTATGAACTTCTGTGTCTGACTCCCCTTTATAATTTTTCTTTGTTTAAGCTCCATGGCTGGTGAAAGAAAGAAAAAATGACTCCACAGCAATTCAGAATAAAATCCCCTGGAGAGGAGGCTCAGTCTCACCATGTATTTTTTATTGGGCTTCACCCAGGGATTCCATTCCTAACTAAATTTTTAGTAGTCAGACTCCTCTACCCTGCAGAGGTGATCAACCTTGGTTAGAGAGAAAATGGGGCCAGTTAGAATTGGGAGAACCCTCCAGGCCACTTTGACAATGGAAACGCTATACAAACCATAGTGAGAGATGTGTAAATGACTCTTTAAATGGATGTTAACAATTTTGCATGGTTTTATCTGGCAAAATAAAAGAGACAGAAGCATAGAAGTCTTCTGTAACTGTCTCCATAATTCTGCCATCACTTCTACCTATATATGTGTGTGTGTGTGTGTATTTATATAGTGTATTTATATATACATATGTGAGAGCATATAAATGTATATATAACCATATACATATGCATAATATATAAGTATAATGCATATATATACATATATATATACATATATATATATATATATATATATATATATATATATATATATATATATATATATATATATATATACACACACACATACATATGTGGGAGTCTTCTTCTGGCTTCCTAGGATCATAGATTTAGACCTAGAAAAAACATTAGAAGGCAACACATCCATTTCCTCATTTTACAGATGAGGAAACAGAGGCAAGGAGGAACATGCCCAAGTTTACCCTATAAAATTCTGAGGTGAGACTTAATTCCAAGTTTTCCTGACTCCTACTTCAGATCATTATCCCTTCTTCTGTGTCTCAAAATTCCTAGCCTCCATTGTATATTCCATTTACAAAGAACTTCATGTGATACATTACTGTCCCCTTTAATGCTGGTCAAGGTCATCACTTTTTTTTTTTCTTTTTTTTAGATATAGCACATCTCTATCTCTTGGAGATATGTTCACATAATTAGGCAACTTGATTTCTCTGGGTCTTAAGTTAGGTTCCAAAGAGTGTTGAGGTCTCTTAGTCACAATTTCCCATATTGCTTCACCAACTGATTCACAGAAGCAAACTTGGACAGTATCTGGATTGTCATGCCTTATCACCTTGGGGAAAGGGAGCTCTCTCACAGAACCCAAATTTATCTTCCAGGGCCATGAGGAAATAGACCAAGAAACTTAAGTGACTTGTCCATTGTTTCACATATAGTAAAAATTATATATATATATATGTATATATATATATATATATATATATATATATTTATATTTATTTTTTTTTTTAAACCAGTGGCTCCAAAGCCAGTGCTTTTTCTGACATATCATGCTACCTTGGTGTCAGGAAAGCCTGAATTCAAGGTCTGTCTCTGACCCACACTAGCTATATGCCATCGGGCAAATAACAATTCTTTCAGGTTGTGAGTTGACAAGCATTGTGGAGACACTAATGAAATAACAGGACACAGAGCTTTAGGATGAATGTGGTCCCCACCATGTGATTTTTTGCCATTTAAAAATAATTCTTTATAGAAATACATTTTGCAGACTGCACATGTATAACTTATGTCAAATTGCTTATTGTTCTAGTTATGAAGGAGGAAGGAAGAAAGATTTTGGAACTCAAAATTTTAAAAAACAAATATCAAGATTTGTTTTTACATGTAATTGAGGAACAACATTAAATTAATAAAAATAATTCTTCTTTCATCCAACAGACCTTAATAAACATTTCTTTTCATAAAATTACTACCTATTATACTAATAATCTCTGTAGTCCTTTGACTTACTAAAAAAGAAGACAGTAACCACAAAGTGAAAGCTACCATTTCTCCAAGTTAAATACAATATCACACTTAATATTTTTTCAGTGAAAGTAATTAGATTAATGGTTTAATCTAATCTCTTACCAGATTTTAGTTTTACAAACCTAACCTTTCATGGGTTAAATTGCTCTTAGGCTGATAAACTGATAAATATTATTTTATTTATGCTCACTGAATACCATAAGGGACTTTTCTCCTTTGCTAAATTTAGAGACTTGGGGGTAGGGGAACCAGAATTAATGACTTTTTTTACTTCCACTGTTGCCCAGTAAGATGAAATAACCCTTGCCAAAAAAATGAGTTAGAGGCTATAACACTGTACCCTTCTAAGGAAAAAAAAATTAAAAAGACTTCATAAATGAAGCCCTCAAACACACTAATGTAATCAGATTAGGCCTAAACATAAGGGACTCTTATATTCACTAAGCACAAGTTTTCCCTTTTCAGGGAGAGCCCCTGTGGAGGTATGAACAGCAATCCAGGCTCAGGAAGAGTGCAATTGATTGCTTGTCTGCATGTCCTATTTATCATTAAGACAGTATTTATACATTTGCTCTCACTGCATGATTCAAAAGGGATTTCCTGTTAAGTAAGGGGCTTCACTACTTCAAGACAAAGTTGGACTGAGTCGGAAACAGCCGTGAAAGGCTAGCACATAAGTTTACTCAGAGTTCCACAGAAGGATCTTCCCTCTATTATTTTTCTTAAAAAAAAAACAAACAAACAAAAAAACAAACAAAAAAAACCCCATAAAGTTTTATGTAAAGTCAGAAACCTACCTTAGAAAATACTTTTGCTTTAGCAAGATTTCATAGTTTGCCTTTGCCTGAAGGGTTATGGCACCCCAAACTTCCTCCCCCATTTCAGGGGCATCTCTTTCTTTGATTTCTACTCCTAAAAGTCCATTGCTGACAGATATTATTTGAAAGTGGATCTGGGTATCTACTACAAATATTCTCATCTATATTTTCTTCTTCAGGCTGCAAAGTCCTTTGCAGAGATAGTGAACTTCTTGGATGAGTTTAATCAAAGCTCAGATGCTGCTGCATTCTTTTCCCTGTCTAAATAAGCTTTTCTTACCTTTTCTCCTGAATATCATTCCTCCATATATTACTTTCCCTGCCCCTTCCATAATGCTTCATGCAAATAGAGAGACCTAGATTTATCTACTTCATTTTAAAAACATTATCCTTGCAACTCAATTTCTTTAATCTAGTAGCCCAACTAATTGAAAATTGCCCCCAATCATTTAACTCCCAACATCCCTTGGCTATGTTTTTACAGAATCTGTCCTCTTTTCCTGAAATACAAATCTTCCTCACCTCCATTTGTTAAAATTCCTAGCTGCCTTCAAGCCTCAGCTCAAGCCATCACTTCCTATAAGAAACCTTTCCCAACATTCCTCGCCATCCTTCACCTTCCCACTCACTACAGCTGTTATATTTCCCATTTTATACTATACAAGAAAGACTGTTGTCATACCCTGCCACAGCAGAGGCAGCTCAGAATATGGAATAAAGGTCTGGCTTTGGCATGAGGAAGAAGTCTGATTTTTATCATATGTAGCAAATCATATAACCTCTCAGTGACTGAGGCATCTTTCCTAAACAAAACATTGCAGAGAATTTACTAATTTTCAATTATAAAAGTTCCTTTCATGGTACTCTCTAGCATCCTACACTGATAAAACTTTATGTGTATGTATATGTATACACATACAAAGACATATATATATATATATATTTGCTTATCTGCATATGTCAGATAGAAGTAGAATGTAAACTCCTTGAAGGCAGGAATTATTTGTATTTTTATCTTTATATTTCTAGTGTTTCTGAAGCAAGATAACAACAATTCTTTTAAATTCCCTTCATCATAGTAGAGAAAGAATCTTCATAGGGACCTACATGATGAGAAGATGAGAAACAATAAAATTGGATATAAGTATTGTCCTAAAGATAGAATGGGAAATTGTTGTCTTTCAATCATTTTCAGTTGTATTCAACACTTTGTGACCCCATATGGGGTTTTATTGACAAAAACACTGAAGTGGTTTGCCATTTCCTTCTCCAGCCTATTATGTAGAGGAGGAAAAGATTAAGTGACTTGCCCAGGGTCACACAGCTAGTAAGTATCTGAATCAGATTTGAACTCAGATCTTCCTGACTCCAGAACCAATACTATCCACTGTGGCTCTTAGCTGCCCAACAAAGAAAAGATAAAGAAGATTTTAAAAAAATACTGGAGTTTTATGAGGTAAGATTGACAATGGGCACACAGTGGTCAATTCACAAAAGAAAGATTCAGCTAATGATCTAGCTGAGCACTTATTAACCAGGCCTCCTAACTGCACATTGATATTTTTCTTCCTCAAACTATTCCTAATTATAACATTTTGAAAAATCAGAACAGTCAAGAATTGGGCTGATGGCCGAAGTATTTCTGAAATAAAGATCAGATCTCTCAAGTATCAAACTACACTGCCGAATGACTAATTGTGGGATGACTAATTCCTGTCTCCCTTCCAAGGCTGGCTCTTATAGTGGCCAAGTACACATACCATCAAGATGTTGTTATCACGCTACTCCCGACTTCACTCATCTCAAGAAGATGGAAGCTTTGAAGGGCCTGGTGTGATCTCCATGTGGCATTCTTCTTCTCTGAAGAAGGAGGGGCCATTCATCTTCATACTTCTTCCTCCGCCATGATAAGAACATTTAGTTTGATGTGTGTTGATGCTTCTATAAAGTTGGCTTTCAAGAAAGGGAAAAAAAAAAGCACTCCCCTCACCTCCCCCACCCCCCCCCCCCCCCCGCCTGTGGTGGAAGGAGATGAATATTCAGGTTGACATAAAATGAAAACCTGCCTCTCTCCTGCTTTCATTAGTCTTCATTATGTGACCACGACAGGTTTAATTGCTGCCCGGCATACATAAGTAATAAAAATGTAAAATGTTTAAATGAACTGTGGCTCCCAAAAGCCATTATAAAAGATTAATGACGAGCACTCTTTGCTAACTTAACCGTCTTTGAGAAACACATCTTAACAGCCCTTGTGGTTACAATGATATTAGAACAATATTTGCTTGACCACTTTGTCGCAAATCATCATGCATCAAATTTTGATGGCTTTGATTAGTCTGTCTTCGGTGAGTCTGACTTCTTGACATATTTTAATCCAATTTTCTTGTTCCTCATGACTTAACTGTCCCTACAATCCAAAGCATTTGCAGGGATTCATAATAACATTAACATTCAGCCTTTTAAGAACTGCTGACTCTTGTGAAAAGCAAAGAACGTTAAGGCTTCTACACAAAGTCTTATCACCATTCCAAACTTTTTTCAACCAAAGAATTCTCTTTGGCTTTGGAGAAAGACATTAGGTAGTTCTTCATAACTAAATTTTGGGAGCCAGACTATATACAGATACCTTCAACAAAATAGAAATCTTGTTCAAAAGGTTAGCTTTTGGTTTCATTCATCCCTTACATCTTCATAATTTATCTTCATATAGATTCATTCTCAAAGCACTGGCCTATTAATGCCAGTATTCTATTGAGTCTATAATGAACATACCCCAAACCTTTAGATCACTAGACTCTGATAATACTGCTGCACACTCTCTAACTGGAGGTCTTTAAAGTTAAATATGGCATTACCTTAGGGGGATGGTTTAATCCCAAGGATGTGCAATCAACTAATTGAGAGTAGAAAGATGGGTCATATCCCTTACTTCCCCAAACTATGCAGTCCTGGGAATTTTTCTCCAACACAACCACACCTACCCTTCACCCATTATAGTCTAATTCTTCCCTACTCTATTTTTTTTTTTTTAACCATTTTGTTAGTTGTCAATTTTCCCCATTTTGATCTGGGCATTGGCCCTTCAATCCTCGCTTAAGGACAAATAGAAGCAACTGCATAAATGCCACTTGGAAAATCCCTGCCCTCTCCCAAATTCCTTATCTCATCCATGTGAATACATATATGTGAGGAGGGAGGAATTACTAATTAGTGTTTATGATCAAAAAAATTTGAAGACCACTGTTCTAGACTGCACAGATTGGATTAGATTGCCTGAAACTCTAAATCCTTGTCTATTGTGATAGACCCATTAAAATATGTCCAAAGATATTTCATTAGGTTGTTATTATGATAGGAATATGCTGAGAAGGAAGTCACACATGCTGTTTGTCATGACATGAACTTCTGTGAATAGCTACTTTGGACTGAGTGGAATTCATTTTATATTGTGTTTGCCTTGGTTTTATTTTGAAAAATGGGATTTTTTGAATGTGGAGCTCTTTGCTTGGTATGTACAGTTGAAGCTCTTAAATGTTTTGTTGATTATCATTGAGACTAATTTTTATCTTGGGTATACAATATTCTCCTTGATTAACAAAGGTTCAATTTGGTACAAAGGTTCAATTTGGTTATTTCAGAAACAGAAAACAGAAGACTTCAGTAATAAGCTACCAGGATTCAACTGAGTGTGCTATGGGAAACTAAGTCAAACCAAGGATCATGAGGGTGAAGTCCAAAAATCTGGATCTCTAAACTCTCAGTCCATCTTGAAATAAAAATGTCTAACACTTTGATATTTGTTATAATATTCTGTGTTAACCCATGAAATTTCCGTTGGAATCAATATCAGGCTTCTATATTTTAAACCTAAATGTTCCTACAAATGAGGACCGAGGAAAAGAATGTTAAAAGAAAATGTTATCCTAAGAAAAGGAAGGAGTTGAAGAGAAATCCTGAAAAGGAAGGTGAAGAGAAATCATGTTGCAGAAGAAATCTTTCATTTCAATTCAATCCAGCTCAGGCCTACCCCGGCTAACCCTAGAAAATGAAAAGTCAAATTATTGAAACAAAAAAGAAGAGAAACAACAAAGCAAAAGTGAAATAGGCAAGGGGAAGAAGTTTTCTCACTATGCTTTCCTTATTGTTTGGACCCTTCCTACCGCCCCACTGTCCCTACACTCAAATGAGTTAGAGCCATGAAATGAACATGTTTCTCATATATTTAAGCTTTGACTTGGCTCTCTAAATAGCAAGGTCAGAGTGGTACAAATTGGAGCCTTTCCCTTGACCACTTTTGGTTCAGGAAATACTGTTTATTTAGGTATGTAATATGGCATCATAATTATCGCCACTGAAACTCAATGTGATGCCACAGATAGACCTATGACTTCATGTGGAAAATACCCCACAAGCCCAGAGCACTTATTTGCAAATGAACACTGAGGTTCTGTTTCTGAGTTTTCTTCCTCCTAACACACACACACACACACCCCACCCTTTCAATTCATTTCTACTTGACCACAATACATTTCACATTGTGAGTAAAAATAAAATCCCAGGCAAGAGGTTGCTCTGCTTTTTAAGATGAAACATAATCTCTAGAGCCAATGTGTTTTCTGTTTGTTTTCTATGTTGGCTGGAACCTTCCTCTTCTGTATTTTTAAAGGGGCACATTAAGCCAATCTTCAGCTGGATCGAGCATATCAAAAACTCACACCGCCAAGTAGGATGCCCACAGATCCAGCAGAAAGGGAGACCACCAGGAATGTTCAGTGAACAACAATAGCCTTCATTGTCTGAAGCCACACAGTAGCCAGGAAGGGTTAACCAGGCTCTTGGAATCAGCAGTCTGGCAGGAGATGCTACTATGTAGGCAACCCTCAGCCCAGTGGTAAATGCTAGTTTTACATTTTTCAGTTTGCCAACACTGAGTGTTATACTCAGCCTTCGTCTCATTATGAAAGCAGTTTATATTTGGCAGGCTCCTCTATACCAGGCCTCTCCTCTGACCACTTTCCACCTATGTGTTCACAAAGGGGAAAGAGAATCTGGGACCCCAGTGGTGTTCCTTCAGGTACCTAACAGAAGACAGTCAGCAACCAGCCCTCTGTAGCAAATGACTTAACAGAAGGGAAGGCCTCACTGTGAACCAAACACAGCTGTTTCTGGGATAAATATTGACAGGCTGTGAAGCAAGACTGTTTTACATCTTGACACAGAGCCATATCGAAAGGCAAAGTTTCAGGGAAAATTTGAATTTTTCCCTTCACAAGATAAAAATGCAGATCCACACCACAGAAGCCAAATGTAATGAGGGAGAATAAGGGACTCAGTGGCCCTGTGAACAATGTGCACTGTGTACATTCAATATGGCAGGGAAATTGGGATGGGAGTAGGGGGAGGGGGAAGTCTGACCAATGTGCCAAGGGCCATGCAGGTGGCATCCAACAGAAGTATCCTAAGGAATAGGGCAGATTATAATCCATTTGAAAAAGACCAAAGGAGTGGCAAATGATCAGGTTGTCTGTGGGGCAGGCTGTGTAAGAATCTACTCTGAGAAGAATATTCCAGCCTGAGAAAGAAATCAGAGAGGGAAAGAACCCAGGGGACAAACATCTCATCAGTCCATGCTTGAAAATAAAAAGACTCGAGTAGCAGAAAAGAAGTAGCTGATGTTGAAAAATGTTAAACATATTTTAAAGTTTTTTTTAAAAGAAGCCATTTTGTAAATCTACAAGAAATAGAAAAGGAGAGGAGAAAAAGTAGGTGAAATATAAAGGAAGGAGGGTAATCAGACTTGACACTATCTGAGATAATGAATTATTCTTCAAAACATTCCCTAGATAAAAGGTTTTACAGAGATGCTACATGGCAAAGAAACTGATAAGACATACCCAGAAACATCTAAAGATAAAATAGCCACAATTTGTTTATTTGTGGGAGTGAGATTTAAGGTCAATAGGGATAATTAGAGTCTAGAAATAATCTTCCCAAATCCACTAGATCACGTTTTCAAATTATTTTTCCACAAAATCCTTTACATGAACAAAAGGGCTCAGCAGGGATCAAAAGGATTGGCTTTCATTTTTCCCCCTCTCTTCTCTTGACTGTCTATCAAAAGTGCTAATAAGTAAAATGATCCCACAGCAAAGCTCCAGAAAGACTGAGAGAGGAGATACAAAGCTATCATAACTACCTATAAATGGAATTGTCTTCTCTTAAATAGTCCAGAATCAAATGTATATACCAGAGAAATAGTATGCTCTTTTGGGGAAAATTCTATTTCTCCTCCTCCTCAATCATAAATGGAAGAATATACTTATCTATGAACTCAGTTGGCATATGGTAAAGAGCAAAATAGATATTTATCCTGTCTTCACAAAGCTTCAATGTAGAGGGCAGAGGAAACACTAATCTTTTCCACTGTGTTCAGCTTTGTCTGTATTGCCTTTTTTCTTTTCCACTCATCTATATGGCAGAATGGATAGCTAGAAAACTGAGGAATCTTCAACTTCAGAAAGGATAGGTAGTGAATAACCAAAAGAGACCTGTTTTCTTAAAAGAGATAGTAAAAAAAAAGATTTCTGACTTTGAACTAAAAAAGGATAACAGAACTTTTTCTGCAAATGAGAAGATAGCCAACACTGGAAGCAGAAATCACAATTAGAAGCAAAGAAGATTCATAGCCCCAAGTCCAGCGGAACTGTATTTGGCAGGGAATAGATGTCTAGCAGAGGAGAGTCTTATAGAGACTAGACATCAATCAAAGAAGCATCCTGCAGAGCCCTGTAGGGTATGGGTCTGGAGGGAGAAGTGGGAAGACATCAATAGAAGAGATAACTGTATCTGCAGTTTTGGAGGCATGCTTTGTGCATTCATGCATGTTGGCCACATGTGTTCTCCACAAGTGTATCTCTCCCCACATAATCCTTACATGTATCCACTCTTTTCATTGATGACATGTATATTTCTGGGAGAGTGCCCCAAGTTTATTGAGGAAATGTTTTATTGTAACTTTGTTTACTATATCTTCTTATTAAATGCTTTGACTTTGAACTAATTGTGTCCTAGGGCTGTGTGTTAAAGGTAAACACATTGATGTGGCTTGTGAGTGGAGGCTTTGAGTATTTGTGAATGCAGAGTATAATGAACCCTGGGTTGTTGACTGAGGGATTCATACAGAAAGTTGGGGTGGGTGCTTCCAAACACCAACATCTGTAGTACTTCCGAAAATTTTATAAAACAGCCACTTATTTCTCTTACAACTCTGTGATCATTTGCTACAAAGAATCCAGTGTTATCATATACATGTCTTAATGAAATTGAAAGTAAAAAGGAGACATTTAGTGTCTACTTCTCTTTTGCTTCCATTTGTGATAAACACTTGATCTAACTTGATTATGATAGATAGATAAAACTGAGTCTTGTATCCACTACTTAATATGGTGATACCTATAAGACTGATAAGAATAGCAGAATACACCGGAAAGACCAGAAGACCGGAAAAAGTGCATTACCTATACCATCTACCCACGTTTATTTTATAGGGGAACAAAGTTCTAAGTCCTAGGGATGCATCTACAATCTTGGAATCAGCTACTCTTGTAAAGGAGATGACCTGGATGTTCTTAGGACTCAATTATCCAATACATAATATTATCTGACATAGAACACTTTTTAGGATTGCAAAGAATTTTACATAGATTTACTCACTATATCCTTAAACAATATTGTAGCATAGGAATTTTTATGTTATCATATGCATTTACAGATGAAGAAACTGAGGCTAAGAAAGTTAAAGCAATTTGTCCATGGTTACATAGAAAGTGTCAAAAATGAAATTTGAAATCAAGCCTTTCCAAATTCATGTCTAGCATTCTTTCTACTCTATTATAATTCACATATCTCCTCTGCATTCTAGTGGAACTGTTCTACCCAGTTTCCCTGGAATATGACCTATACTTTTGTACCCTTATGTTAGAAATGTTGAATTACTACCCAGCTTTCAAAGTCCAAGTTCCATGTCACCTTTCCCACACAACTTTTTCTTAGTAATAAGAACTTAGTCACACTTAGACATCACACACAGTTGTTTTGAACTTCACTGAACTTCTTACAATGTATTATAGCTATAGGTGTGTGATTTTTCTCCCCCTACTAGACCATAGATAAGGACTACAGTTAGTTCTTGATTGGGGTAAAAAAAAAATGAATACCTTGAAGTGGTCATAGGTATTCAAATCCATATTACTTAAGGTTACAATTATATTATATTGGTCACTGGTTTCAACCCAGTGGAAATAAGTAGTGGGAACTGGATTAATATAATCAGCTCAGGAAATTCATTGTTCACATTAATTGGGATGAAGGTGTTACATAACTTTGTAGCACCCACAGCACATTTCCCCTAGCACCCAGCAAATTTCTCTGCTCTTAGTAGGCCATTAATCAATTTTTGTTCAGTCTTCTCTTTTTTCTTAGCTAGACCTTATTCACCTAGGTTCCCCCACTTCTTCCATAGGATTGCTCATTCTTGATGCCATCCTACAGGATGAAGCTAGTTCCAGTGTTCTCTCTGTAATGAAATAGACCACAGCTCCATTTGTTTATCATCTGCATTATACTGTCATCAACATTTCTGCTACTTGGCTCAAGTTCTTTAAAATCCTCCTTAGGACCTGGTATAGTTCTGTGCACATCATAGATGCCTGATAAATACTCGATGGATGATGAATGAATTCTACGCTTCCTTACTTTGATCTCATTGTCCTACTATCCAGTTGGGACATAAATTACCTTACTCTTTCATCAAGACTTTCATCTCTTTCTAATATTTTTAGGTATTTATCAGGCTTTTTCTAGCCTTTCAACCAAGTTAAACACAGTGGACTCCATCCATATTTCTTCACTTACTTGAGTCCCCCAATTTAGTTTCTTGTATCTGGATTAAGTCCAGTTTGTCTACATTTTTCTGTTTCCCAGATGTTCAGAACTGAAGCTAATGTTTTAAGGATGTTCTGAGTAAAGTCATATAGACAGTATTGTATGAATAGGGGTTAGGAGGGTAGAGAGATTAGTGAAGAGGAGAAGATGAATGAGGTCAGAAGAGGAAAGAATGGGCAGTAAGCTGGATGCATGCTTGTACTTTGGAAGTCTTTTTTTTTTTTTTTCAAGTTTAATTCAATAAATGTTTATTAAGGACTGATAATGTGCAAAGTATTGTGCTGAACACAGGGGGAGATAGAGAGGCAGGATATACATCAATAGTCATAAGGAGAAAAAATATCATACTTTTTTTTGTTGTTGTTCAGTCATTTCATTATGTCCAATTCTTCATGACCCCTATTTGGAATTTACTTGGCATATATTGGAGTGGTTGTTTCCTTTTTCAATTCATCTTATAGATGAAGAAACTGAGGTAAATAGAGCTAAGTGATTCACCCAAATTCACAAAGCTGCTAAGTGCCTGAGGCCAGATTTGAATTCAAGAAGTTTCCTGAATCCAGGTCCAATATTCTATCCACTGCATCACCTAGCTGCCTCAAGAATTATATAAAGAATAATGAGATGACTCAGGCCATTTCCAATGATATTGTGATGAAGAGAGCCATCTACACTCAGAGAGAGAACTGTAGGAACTGAGTTTAGATCACAACAAAATATTTTCATTCTTTTTGTTGTTGTTTGTTTGCATTTTATTTTCTTTCTTGGAGTCATCTTTAATTGTTTCCTCTCTTAAATCGACATCTAGTCAATTATCAAATCCTCCATGATAGATCTCTAAGATATCTCATGTGCATATTTATCTCTTCCTCTCTACTTTCCAATTCAGATCCAAATTAACTCTTTTAGATTATTACAACAACCTAATAAGTCTTCATATGTCCAATCTATAACCTAACCAATTCTTTAAAACATCACTTAGATCATCATCATCATCCAATTCAGATCCAAATTAACTCTCTTCTAGATTATTATAACAACAACCTAACTAGTCTTCATATGTCCAACCCATCCAATCCTTTAAAACATAGCTCAGATCATCATCATCATCATCATCATCAAAGTTGGTTTGCTATTTTCTTTTCCAGCTCATTTTATTGATGAGGAAACTGAAGCAAACAAAATTAAATGACTTGTCAAGTGTGACACAGCTAGTATATGGTCTTTCTAACTACAGGACTGCCACTCTTAACCAAAGCATCACCTAGCTATTCATAATAAAAATGGCGTGCATTTATATAGCACTTTAAAGTTTTCAAAGTGCTTTATTAATATTCTTTCATAACATTCTCACAGCTCTGGGAAATTGGTGCCAGTAATATAGATGAGGAAACTGAGGCAGATAGAGATTAAGTTACTTGCTTAGGGTTACATAGATCTCCATTTTAAAAAGCTTCTTATTGCCTACTGGATAAAGTATAAAGTGTACCTCATTCTGATTTTCCAAAATTTGACGCTATTTTATTTCTCCATTTAAGTTTTTCAACATTTCCTTCACATATTATTCTATTCCTATTCACTTATTACATGTTCCAATCAATCTGGACTATTTTAAACTGTGTTTTCACTAGCACTATGTGAGGTATTTTACAAATATCAACTCATGAGGTAAGTGCTATTATTATTCCTATTCTATAATTGAAGAAACTGAGGCAGCTCAAAGTCATATAGCTGTTAAATGTCTGAGGATGAATTTGAATTCACTTCCTGATTCTAGGTCCAATGCTCTGTGCATTATACCACCTAATTCTAACTCTAATTACAAAATTTATTTCACTTTTAACTTATCCTTTTCAAAATGCTTGTTTTTGTATAAGTTTGTAAAGCACATATTTTTGAATATAATATATGTGATGGAAATAAATACAAATTGAGTATGTGTACTCAAAAGATTTTTGTTATGTTTTATTTGTTTTTTAATCAATAAAGATAAAATATTTGGATAAAAATATTGTGTTAAAGATTATAACTTCACTGATTCTTATCCTATATAACTCAAGTATGGCCTTTTATCAATCATTCATAGGAGGTTTACCCAATGTGCTAAGAAGTGAAGGAAAAAGGGACTTTGATATTACAGGAATTATCACTGCTGCACAAAGGCTAACCATTTGATTTCCTTCCTTCCTATGTGACTAGCCCATCTCCTGTTCCATGCAAATATCTCTTTTGTACATTTTTTGCATATAGACCAAATTGGTTATTGGCTTGTAAGGGACTTTTCCAGAGGTCTGGTTTATTATTCTCATGATCTTTTGGTGTACTATTCTGGGTTATTGGGAGAGGGTCCTGATTGTGACTTCCTCAGAGGGTTATAAATGAGACAAACCAGAGGGATTGTATCTGCATGTGTGAGTTTTTAAAAAGGAAAATTGACCAAATGCAAGAAGGCAGAAGGAAATGAGGAGGAGTTTCCCAGGAGGGGAGAACCTGGAACAGGAGAAATGTGGCTGCTACACGACTTTCCCTCGAGTCCTTTTCTCCTACCAGGGCAGAGATAATGAGCTACATACATACAGCAACTAACCAAATCCAACTCATCATTTCTAACAGAAAGGACTTAAGAAGTAAATATTTGGTGCAGAATAGTGCAATACAGAGCCAGCAGTGAGGAGAATTTATCACTGTCTGAGGCATGCTAGGCAAGCCATGATACCCCAAGAATTGCAGTCACTTATAGGGTTACTTTTAAAACCTTGAAAATAATAGCAACTAATTCTTTGAAGACCAAATCTGTGTATGGGAAGGGAATAAATCTGAGTGCAGTACCACATTAACATATGTATGGGAGATGCCATTATGAAGAAAGGGCTTTAAGGATGCATTTTACTTCCACATTTTTTTTTTTAAAGAAATAGTCAAGAGACAATTTGGATTCAGTATCCTCTATACCTTTTTATTAATTATGTGACAGTGAAGGTATAATCAGCTATAGATTATTGCTAAAGCTGCCCTGTTCACTTCTCTTGTTTGCATTAATATATGCAATATGTGCAAAGCTAATTTTCATAAAGGTTTTGTAAAGAAAAAAATTAAATGTAGGAATAAACTGTTACCTTTGTCTCTCTTTACCATCTTTTTTTGGGTGATAAGACTATCCATAATTTTTCCTTTTGCTGTCATAGCTTCAGAGAATGTAAGAGTTTAAGGGGATATTAGAAGTAATCTAGAACAATCCTTCTACTTGAACTAGCTTTTCTGTATTGGTACCTAAGCAGTGGTCATCCAATTTATGCTTGAAAACCTCCAGTGAGGGGACCACAGTCTTCCCCAGGGTCATCCATTCTACTCTTGAGTAGCTCAGATTATTTTTCTTGTGTTCCTATATGAAGCTTTCCCTCCTTTCTAAATATCTTGAGGGTGCCTCAATGCCCCTAAACTTGCATTTTCTCCACATATACCTTCCTGGGTATAGTTGTCAAGCACAAGTATTCTTCCTACTCTATGTTTACTTTTATTGTTTCTTCTTTTTCATGCAACCTATCAAAGACTAAAATATTAGTAGGCAAATGTGGTGGCCTTATTTGTCATTGTTGAAGAAAATAGTTTTCTACAGAAATGTTGAGAAATCATTTCCATTTCTCATCTGTTTGTTGTCATCTCTTTAGTTTCATCTTTAAATTCCCTTATTAACACTTAATTGGATCTCACAGCAAGCTTTCTGCAAATTCATTTTTCCTTCCATTTTATCATTTTATGATTTTTTTGGATCATACATCACAGAATCCTAGATTTAGGATTGGAAAGAAACTTATCCAACTTTTTCGTGTTACAAAGAAGAAAACTGAGATGCAGAGAGCTTAAATGACTTGCCCAACACCAAACTATAATAAGAGGCAGAATTAGGATTTGCACTCAAGTCCTATGAATCCAATTTTAGACCACATTCTGCTATACTATATTGCCTCCATCTATTACCATCTTTAAAATATTTTGCAATTGGATTCTTTTCTAATCTGATTTTGTCACAGAGGTCCATGTCTCTCCACATGTGGGAGAAATCAAAAGATTGCTAATTGAGGTGGCCTCTATTATCTTTTTATTGCTATACTGTGATAATTCCTTTTCAGATATTCGTTAAACCCATGATAAATGTAGGCAAGTCATCTATTTTCTGGGCATAAGTTTCTCATCTGTAAAGTGAGGGGATGAGTTTAAATGTCCTTGAAGATCTCCTTTAGGTTTAAATCTAAGATCCTATAAAATGGTGATCATACATTTTAATATCTGTTCTTGTATCTGTTTTCTATGTTTGACATAAATAACTTGTTTTAATAGGTTTAGAGCTAGTTAAATCACGTACTATATTTTGTCATAGCCACTTCTTTTATTTTGTTTTTTTTTTTAAGTTTGATTTTTACTCTAACAATCAATGACATAACTTGTTTTAATAGGTTTAGAGCTAGTTAAATCACGTACTATATTTTGTCATAGCCACTTCTTTTATTTTGTTTTTTTTTTAAGTTTGATTTTTACTCTAACAATCAATGACCTGATAATATATTAAATACTAATTCAGAAATAACTCATACATTGGGAACATCATTTTTTGTCAATTAATATATAATCAATCTCATTTTTAGAATGTCATTTGGTGCCTAATATATCCTATACCTTTTTTTCTTGAAGAAAGAAGAAATGGGTATATTTGGTCATGAATTTTCTGTATAGCCTTGTCCGTCTTCTTTCATTTCTTCATAAGCAAATATATTTTTCAAAAATAAATTCTTCACACCCTTACCTACATATTATCTCAAATAAAGGAATTATATAAAGTGTCTTGAAAACCTTAAAATTTTAGAAGATGTGAATTGCTTACCTTATTAAATCTATATCCCAAAGAGATCAAAGAAAAAGTAAAAAGGACCTATATATATATATATATGCTGCATGAATCTATATACATATGCGCGCACCACACACACACACACACACACACACACACACATATATATATATATATATATATATCAACTCTTTTGTGGTGGCAAAGAAGTGGAAATTGAGGGGATGTCCATCCATCAACTGGAGAACAGTTGAACAAGTTGTGGTATATGCTTGTGATAGAATGCTACTATGCTGTAAGAAACTGCATAAGTTACTCTGATCAACACAATGAGGACAGGGAGAATTTAGAAATCAAAATTAAAAATGAATGTAAATATCAAATGAACATTTTTAAAAAGAAAAATATTAAATTGCTGCTGCTGATACTACTACTATTATAATAATATTGACAATGACAATCTTTGTATTATAGTCATTGTGTTAAATTACAGATTAATTTAATTGGGGACCATCACATATTTCTTCATAAAATAATTCCCCATTATCTATAATAGAAGTTGGCATATAAGTTGCAATTATCGTGTGATACTCTTGTTACATATAATCTTCTCATGTACTATAATATAAAATAATCAAGTGTCTATTAAATAATGTTTTTTGTTACTTTTGGACACAAAATGAAACTAACACCTTGAACACTTTTATTCACATCTCTAAAAGAACCTATAAGTCATCCTTTTGGTTAGCTATAATTTCCTTAGTTCTTCTGGTTTCATTCATTGTAAAAATCTCTATATTGCTATGATTCAGTTCTTCTAATCAAATGTCATTCTGTGGTAATTGAGCAGAAGTTTCTCAAGATACCAACAGAATGATCTCTCTAGCTTTGTCTAAAATTGATTTCTATTATCTATCTTCTTTTCTGATAGTCTACCCCTATCACTGCAAATATAGAAAGGGACTAAATTGTTCAGGGTTCAAGTTTCATGAGTTGCCATGGGCAAAGAATTCATTATTTGTTGACTGCTGATGATGAACCTTTCCATCCCTATCAAAGCTGGTCCTCAGACAGCAGAGTATACTACTATGCCCATACTTGAAACCTTTCTAGATTATTAAACTTGACAGACCTTTTGAGATTACAAGGTTCTCCGTGGCTCTCTTCAAAAATGAGATGATTCAAACCAGTTCCAATTGTTCAGCGATGAAGAGAGCCTTCTACACCCAGAGGGAAGACTGTGGGAACTAAATGTGGTTCATAATGTGGTTCGCTTGCATTTAATTTTGCTTTTTTTTTTTTTTTTAACTGGTTTGATTTGATTTTTCTTGTGCAGTGCAATAATTTTATAAATATGTATGCAGGCATTAAATTTAACATATATTTCTACCATTTAATATTTATTAGACTGCTTGTCATCTAGGGGAGGGAGTGGGGGAAGGGAGGGAAAATTATAACACAAAGTTTTGCAAGGGCTAATGTTGAAGAATTGCCCACACATATGTTTTGAAAAAGAAAAAAAAAACTTTAATTAAAAAAAAAAGAGAGTACAAGGTCCTCTCCATATTGTGAGTAGAAATCTTAGGGGAGCCTTGCTCATAAGATGCATTTAATAAAGGTTTGTTGAATTGCATTGATCTGGATTCTAGGTAGAGTAAAAAGTAAGAAAGATCAAAAGGCCTTTCCTACTTCCCTCTCAGATGTAAGAAGATATCAGATATTCATAGGATCATAGAGTTAAAAACAGAAGAACCTTATAATGAATAATTCAGTCTATTCTAATTCCTAAGGTTTTTTTTTTTTGTTGTTGTTGTTGGGGTTTTTTTCTTGCAATGGGGTGAGATGATTGCATGCATTGCATCACCTTTGATAGGATATAACTTCCACTGAGTGGCAAACCCTAGGGAGATTTGCTACAACTCAGAATTGAAATAATGCCAAGAGCACTTCTTAATTATCCAAAGAGAAGGCATGGAGCTTTATTTCAGGAAGAAGCCTTGAGATGTCTGGTTTCTCAAGAGAAAAGCTATACCTAGTTTTCACACATAGTACCTCTCTCTCCTTAGTTTTCAACTCCTTCAAACTAAATCTCCCCCAGTACTTTAATTATTAACTAAATGACTTCATTTCTAGACCCTTAACCATCCTGGTTGCAATTCTTTGGAAACTTTCTTCTTTTTTAATGCCCCTTTTGTGATCCATTTACCCAAATTAAACTTAAATCTCCTCATATGATCTAGGCAGTGGGTATGATTGTTGAGAAAATTTTCCATTCTAAACTTTGTAAGAAATTAGAAGGATAGGGGGCAGCTAGGTGGCGCAGTGGATAGAGCACCAGCCCTGAAATCAGGAGGACCTGAGTTCAAATTTGATCTCAGACACTTTAACACTTCTTAGCTGTGTGACCCTGGGCAAGTCACTTAACCCCAATTGCCTCAGAGAAAAGAAAAAGAAAAGAAAGAAAAAGAAAAAAAAAGAAAGAAATTGGGAGGATAGATGGTACATTGGATAGAACTCTGGGTCATCAGTCAAGAAGATGTGATACTAGTTGTGCTATCCTGGGCAAGTCACTTAATCTCAGTTCTTCTCAGCTTCTTTCTTCATCTATGAAATGAGCACCTCTTATCTCCCTGGATTAATAAGGGTCAAATGAAATAAAATTGTAAAGCACTTAGTTCAGTGCCTGATACATAGTAGAAATAGTAGGTACATTTACATATAGGTAAATGTTAACTTTTATTATCTATAACAAATAAACAACCAGAATTGAAGAACAATAGTAACTAACTGGTAGCTACTGACCTAAGTTTGCAATGTACTTTATTTACATAGTGTTCCAGTCATAGTGTGCTGGGAATTGTTCAATAACTAGCTCAGTGGGGGGGAAAATGTCCTAATGACACTTTTATGCTCTCATGCTTTTATTTATTTATTTTAATTTATGGAATAAAATAAACATTTTTATAATGTAATAAAAGATGATGCACATAAAATTATTATTCCTTTTAAATATAAAATAAAGTTATATGAATTTCTTTTCTTTTTCTCCATTTTTTCCTTCCTTCTTTCTGGCCCCAATGGCTACCATTATATACAAATAGGTATATGTGTGTGTGTGTATGTGTGTGTGTGTGTGTGTGTGTGTGTGTGTGTGTGTGTGTGTAAGATTATTCTAAAAATATTTTTATTTTATTTGTCATTTTTTTTCTCCGGATGCAAATAGCATCTTTCTTCATATGGGCCTTAAAGTTAATTTGGGTGTTTTTAAAAATTCAATAGACCCTTTTATGTTTAAATTGCATTATTAACATTTTCTCAGTCATTTCTTTAAATCTAGGCAGCAGCAAAACAATAAATCAAGCCCCAATTTGTAGTATTTGCAACTTCTAAGGTATAAATGCCTGAAATTGCCACATCCCTGGTTCTAATATTCTACATTTTTTCATTTGAATCTCATGACAGCCCTATAAGATAGGTACTATGAATAACATTATCCTTATCTTACAAAAGAAATGAAGATTGAACTATGCTCAATCACTTGCCTTAGGTTACACAGTTACTTAGTGGCATGTCTCTCCTTCATCCACGCCTACTGTTTCCTTCATCACACACCCCACACCTCATGTATCTGAGGGAAATCACAAAGGAGTGGAAATTACTGCCAGGTATTTGGTACCTATAATGGAATCTATATTTATAAGTCCCTCTCCTCCCCCTCCCCACTATACAATTATTTTTACTACTTTTTCTCTCCCAAGCTATTAATTGGATTCCCTCATATGCATTAAACACCAATACCAATATTCTTAATGTGACAGCTACTTTTCCTATGTCTATCAATCATTTCAATTTTTGTATTTCTTTCTGGTTTGTTCTCATGGAAAATAGATAATTATCTTACTCATGAGAGGTTGGGTTCAGACTTCTTAGAATATTTTCTATTCTTGGACTGCATGGAGGATCTTTTAAATTTCCATAAAATTTTGGTTTACTAGAACTCAAAATGTATCCTTTTTTTTTTTTTTAAAGAACTTTCACCAGGTAGATAAATAATTAGGAAAACAACATTTTGAAAATAAAATGCAACCCATAATTCATCATTTGATCAATATTTGTTGCGCTTCAGCTACTACAGGTAAAAATTTAAAAAATACTACAGTATGTATTATGCCTACTACAGTATGTATGTAGTATGTAGTATGCCTACTACAGGGCATAAAAAATAATAAGATTTGATTCCTTCTCTAAGGATTTTACAATTTGGTCAAAGTAATTATCATTTACTTTTGACTGTCATGGACAAAGAGAATTTAACTCAGGCTTTGACAGGTAGTTAACTATCAAGCAAAGGTTAAGTTGTATGCATTATAATCTATATACTAAGGCAAGAAATAGGATTTTAGAAAAAAGTAAATGAAAGGTTTGAATTTTTTTTTTTAAAAAGAATTTTCTGGTCAATCTCTAGCTCCATTTACCAAGCATTCCAGTTAATCAAGATTTTATTGTAATTCTTCTTGTACTTCTGGGCATGCTGGAAAATTCTAGCCAACTATAAAGAAGGAACAAAGTACGAAAAACAGCTGGAGGAGAGAGGCAGCTATGGTATAGCATAAAGAATGGCAGATTTAGAACCAAAAGATTTGGATTTAATTTCTGGCTCTTATTTACTAACTTGTGGTTTTAAGCAAGGGATTTGACCTCTAACTCTGAGTTTAAATTTCTCTATCATGAAAATTTACATTACTTATTTCAAAGAGTTGTTGTGGGAGAAACTGAGTGCATGTATAAAAAGCTGTGTAAACTGTTATATGAATGGGAGCCATCAGTAATGTTAGTTATAGAATCCAATCTTTTACTCTCTAGGAATAAAATCCTCTTTGGAGGACTCATTTGCTTTCCAAAAATATCCAATTCCCTTAGAATTTTAGTTCATCTAGCCAAATTCAAATCACCTTATCAAAGAACAAATTTAAGTCCCAAGTTCTTAGATGATTTACTTAAGAAGAAAATAAAGAGTTTAACAGGGCCAGGACTAGAAGTTTAGATGCTTCATCTACTATCTGGTGTTCATTTACTATACAGCAAAACTTCTAAGACAGCTTGGCCCCCTGAACTCAAGTGTCAGGCAAAGAACTATGGGCCTTAAGAATAGATTGACAAAGAAAAGTGAACAAATGTAGCTTTGAATTAGTGAATTCTGGTCCAGTCCCAGAACTAGAAATCTGGGTAGCAAAGTGACTTGATTTTCAATATGGACACATGTCTCCTAAATAAAATTCTATCTCATGGCTATTTCAAAAGAAACTGATTGAGAATTTGGATTAGAAGGTTTATATATTTTATGAACACCAAGTGCTCTTCTGTAATGTACTTTTCTTCTCCTATTTAGCATTTAAGAAGATGAACATGGTCTAGTTTATACAGCCATTTTAATGCTCCAGAGTGTCCCAAAGAATTTCTCAAAGTTTTGAGTTTGGAACCATCAGGTAGTAACTCTTTGGGCAGAGACAGCCTTGGCAAAACCGAGTCAGACACTAGGCCCCTTTTTATGGGGAGGAAAATGTTGGCCAAAGTACCAATGTTAACCCAATCCCTTTCAAAAAAGTGTCATGCAGGCTTTAACTTCCACCTGGCCAGTCACCAGAGCTCCATGCACAGCTTTTGAATTCAGGTTGGCTCAATACTTAAGCTTTTAATCCAAACAGTACAGACACATGAAACCGATTAACAACCATGCAGGAAGAAGCGGCCTCACTCTGTTTCCAATCATCTTCTGATGAAGAGGACTCTTACATTCTCCAGGACCTGAGTCTTCCTCAGTACCCCAGCAAACTATATTGCCAGGCGTCATCTTCTGAAAGGAAAGCTTCAGAAATTGTATCATTTGATCTGATGGCTATACAGTAGCAACCCCTAAACTCCAAAGATTAGAGAGTTTATTCTTACAATAACACCAGGGTCAGTCTTATGCAAAGCCTTTGTTACATAGTATATCTTTAGGATTGTAAAGAAAACTTTTCTTCACACCTGCTCCCAAACCCCATCAGTTGATTTCAGAAATTCCATTAAAAACCATCAACATTTTCCCCCATTAAAGGTTTTGATCTTTGTCCAAAATGTAAATACTTTTCAAATGCGTGACACTTTAAAAAAAAGTTCTAATAGGAAAAAAGGGAAAAGAAAATAGAAAAACACTGGGGAGACTAGAGGGTATCAAATTATCATTGGGGGGAAGCTAGATGGAACAATGGATAATATACCAGCTCTGGGATCAGAAGGACCTGAGTTCAAATCCTACCCCAGACACAACATTTCTTAGGTGTTAGGCACTAAGGAAATCACTTAACCCAAATTACCTCACAAAAGAAAAAAAAAATTAAAACCTAATTATTGGTGATAATATCCTCAAACACTCTGGTCTCCCATATAATCAACTTTCTCGATTTCCAAGATATATATTTCCATCCTTCTTCAGCAATACACACCTCTAGACTTTATCACTTACCCCAAGCTATTTTACCATAATCATCTTTAAGTTTAGCTCTCTGATCACAGTCTCCTATCCTTATATTTTCCTCTCTGTATTACTCTTTCTAAACCCATTCTTTTTTCCTGCCTATTGAATCCCAGTGCTCTACCGTGTTTCCCCGATAATAAGACCTATCCTGAAAATAAGACACCCACATACTCTTTAATATTCCGCTAAAATAAGCCCTCCCCCGAAAATAAGCCCTATCGAACTTACTATGAAAACGGTCATCATGGTGATCCCCTGCGCTATATGCTGCGTAGCGGTACCTTCAGTAAGCAGCGCCGCCCTCCCCTCCCGGGTGAAACGCACGTCGCGCTCCGAGCTGCATCCAATCAGAGCTGCAGCAGTGAGCGCGTCATCCTCTTCTTCCCTGGTGATTTGCTTGCTGGCGCTACTGAGAGCAGCGCCGCGGAGTAGAGCTGAGACAGGACCATCTAAAAACTCGGTAAGTTCAGTAAGCGATGGAGAATAAAATAAGCACTCAGGGGGCATGATGGAGGCTAAAAGGGGCATGATGGAGGCTAAAATGGGCATGATGGAGGATAAAAGGGGCATGATGGAGGCTAAAATGGGCATGATGGAGGATAAAAGGGGCATGATGGAGGATAAAATAAGCCCTCCCCTGAAAATAAGCCCTCTGGTGTTTTTTAGTCCCAAAAAAATAATAAGACAGTGTCTTATTATCGGGGAAACACGGTATCAACAATTAGTAGGATGTCTTCCCACTAAACAATACCTCAAATCCAACATGTTAAAAATAGAACTTTCTCCCTCTAAATATGAAACCTCTTCCAAACTCTCCCTGCAACATGCCTTAAATCCTGGCTCAGGTCCTTACCACCTTTTGACTGGGTTTTTGCACCAAGCTCTTAATTAGAATCCCAGCTTCTAGTCTGCCTCTTCTTCTCACTCTGTCTTTCACAGAAATGCCAAAAAAGTGATGTCTCACTACATCATTTCTCTGATCAAAAGTCTCTAATAGCTTTTGATTGCTCATCATGGTACTTGTCTGTGTCCTTTCAATATTCAAATCATCTATGTTGTTATTGTTGAGTCATTTTGCTATGTGGGATTCTTCCTGACCCCATTTGGCATTTTCTTAGCAAAGACATTAGAGTGGTTTACCATTTCCTTTTCCAGCTCATTTTACATATGAGGAAACTGAGGCAAACAGGATTAAGTGACTTGCCAAGATCATACAGCTAGTGTGTTCAACCAGATTTGAACTCAGGAAGTCTCATCTTCCTGACTCCAGGTTCAACATTTTATCCACTGGACCATCTAGCTGCCTATGTGTATATTATATTCCCCTTAGAAGAATCTAAAGTCTTTGAAGAAATGAGATTTTTGGTTTTGTCTTTGTCTTCTTCTCCACTCCCAATCTAATGTGTTAGACATAGTAGCACTTAATTCTTGTTGCATCGGCTTTGGATCACATTTGCCACTTGAATCTGAGTGCCTCTGTTTTGCTAAATTATTCTTTCATCTTTCAGATAAGCTTTCTACCTCTGGCCATTACTCAGATTGCTGACAGTAAGAAATCTGAATTTCTGGGGCCAGACTGAATAGCACAAACATGATGACTTCTCAGTTTTATATCTTCTCTTGAAGTTCTCAGCCTTGGAAGATGCAGTGGAATGAGTTCATGCAAACCAGATGTATTTGGAATTCACCACAGTGACCAAGCTGGGGCTCCCACTTCATGCCCCATAGATAAAACAGAACTCCAGAGGCCTGGAAAAGTCAAGCAGCTTCACCTTTCCAGAGCATACAAATTCCATATTCTTGTTACAAAACCAATCAGAGCAGTTGGTTCATTTACTCTGCATTAAGCCAAAGGCCCAGAGAGAATAGATTCTCTGTCCTTTCTGCTGAATTTCCCAGAGCTGAGACCTCAGCCAACCTTAAACTGACTAATATGAAATGCTGATCAATAGATATCCGCCAAGATAATTATCTCTTCCCACAGTATTGCCCAGGGATCAGAGGGCTGGGCTAACCCTTCCCCTTTATGATCAGAGAGCTCTAGCCCACAGAGGTCCCTAAGGCACACCACACCACACATCATGAGGCTTTGCAATACAGTGTCCATGACTTAATTGGGGAAGTATGTGTGCATTGGCATTGACTAAATTGGAGCTAAAGTTGGCATCAGTTGTTGGAAGCCTTAAGTCCTCTCCTTCCACATGTTCAATGTTCAATCAATGGTAGTGCCTTCACTGGTAGTATTTTGACACAAAGCAAGAGTGGGGTAGAGAGAAGAAAGATCAGAAATTGGTACATTGAATACCCAAATGAAGAGCTGAGAGACAACTGAGTCCCTATACCCTCAGGTCTTGTTTCTCACTGCTTAGTGTTGGGTGTTGTTGTTATAGACACTTCAGCAACACCCTAGAAAAGGATGGGAATAAAAGGAGACATCCACATGGAAACACATGCCAAAAGCTATTTAATTTTTCTTCTGTTAAAACCAGATAGATTAAGTGCAAAATTTAATACCTATGTTTTGTGGGACCAGGTTTCAATAACATTCCTAGGAAGGTACTTTTTAGCATTAGAGAGTAACGCCATTCTGGGTGTTGGTTCCCAAGTGACTCATATGAAGAGGTCCCACCTACTGAATCATTATCATTTCTTCCTGTGCACCTACAGAGTCCATAGAAGGCCTATCTCTCCTTAAGATCAGGGTTTATCTGTAGATTCAATAACATCATAAAAATTAATGCCATTAATTTTGATCAACCATATTCTTGATTAAGTCATCAATTCATGAACCAACAAAATTATTGAGTTTCAAATTTATGAAAGAAAAATGAATTTATATCAGGCACCAAGTCACTATGGGGAATACAATAAATCATAAGACCAGGTGTTTGCCCTCAAGAATTAATCTAGCTGGAGAGACAAGATATGTGTTTATAAAATCGGACATAAAATAGAATTAGCATGTCACATGCTAGACATAGGTCTCTGTGCTAGTTTGAGACCCTAGTTTGTTTGTGTTGTTAGATCATTTTCCAGTCATATCTGACTCTTTGTGACCTCATTTGGGGTTATGGCGTGGTTTGAACTCACAATGATAGATCTTTCTGACACCAGTCTCATCATTTTATCCATTGTTTCATTTAATTGCCCCAATTTAAAATTATATAACTTTACAATTTATTATTCCATGAGATATGAATGGCTCTATGCTCTGAGATTGGGGTGAGCATAGGTAAAAGTGGATTTTTAACACACACCCCCAGTTTCCCTTTCTTCTAACTTTCCCCTCTCCATAATTTAATGGAAGTCAATTCAATAAATATTATTAGCTGTTGAATCCTGAACAAATCATGTAACTTTGTTGAGGCCCAGTTTCTTCATCTCTAAAATGAAAAAGTTAGGCTCAATGACTTATCAGGTCCCTTCTAGTTCTTAAATCTATGATATTATAATCCCAAGTATCAACTTCATACTAGGTGCTTGGTATCTTCAAAGGCAGAGGTCAAAGTCAAAGAAAAATGTTGTCAAATCTCTCATATTTCAGTGAGTGAAGGGAAACACAACAGAAAAACAGGTAGTCATGTGAATAGAGAGAGAATATTATCAAGCAGGAGAATCAGGAGAAGCTTCATGGAGGAAATAGCCCCTGATCTGAGCCTTAAAGGAAGATAGAAAGATTCTGAGAGCTGAGCTGAGGAACAAATACCCACGAAGGGTGGGGATGGCTTCAGTGAATATAGTGAGGTGAGACATGGAATCTGAAGTCTGGGAACAGCTTGTAATACAGGTTGATTGGAGCACAGACTGTATAGAGGGAAGTAATGTGAATGAAGTAAACGGGGGAACCATATGGTAGAGGGTCTTAAATGCCAAGCTGAGGAATCTAAATTTTCCCCAAGAAAAAACAGTGAAGATTTTAGAATAGAAGAATGACAAAGCCACAAATGAAGGAAGATTAGTCATTAATCAGAAGAGAGAGACAGAGAGGCTGAGAAGAGATAAAGAGAGACAGACAGATACCAAGAAAGATAGAGACAGAGTGAGAGAGAGACAGAGAGACAGAAACACAGAGATTGAACATGAGAGAGAAAAAAGGAGATAATTTTTAGTATCTCATTGAATGGAGGTTCAGAGAATATAGGTAAAACCGAATGAGAAACAGTGGTAAGCAAAGAAAAATACCAGAAAGCAGATGAATTTTGAATATCTGATCAGACATAGATATCACACCACTTTCAAGGTCCCAGTACTCTGGTAGCTTGAGTATACAACAAAACTTTCCAGTGTATCATTTTTGTATTTCTATTCCCTTTGTTTTCCTTTTGTTCTTCAATTCTCTGAGTAGCAGGAGGGTAGTGTGATGAAATCAGAACTGATTGTGAGGGGAGATGAGCAGATCAGTGGTTGGAGGTATTTCAAAATGGTCCAGTGGGCTTGAGTACTTTGAGTACTATCTTTGGAGTCAGAGGACCTTAGTTCAAATTTTGATTTTGCTATTTCCTGCCCATGTTAATTTGGATAGGTTGCTAAACTTCTCAAAGACTCATTTTTTTTTTAATCTGTAAAACAAGGTGGGATAAACTCTAAGGTCACTTCCAGCTCTAAATCTATGATTTCTGTCTTCAATTTCTTCTTACAGTTAATATCATTCTGATCTTTTAGACAAAAATCTTCCCAGCCCTTTTGGATATGTTGTGCTCCTAGAGTGTCCATCTCGTGCTCTTAGAATGTCTACCTTGTACTCTTAGAGTGTCTACCTCTAAACCATTATAAAACCATATTTTCTTTTAGAGCCTCTTGGATATGTCTCATCCTTTCCATTTCTGCACATGTTTCATTATTTTAGACCCTCATCAACTTACACTTAGATTATTCCAACAGCTTTCCAACAAGTCCCTTTACCTCCAGATTCTCCTCTTTCCAATCCACTGACACAGCTGCTAGAATAATTTGCATCAAATACAATTTTTTATCATGTTACTACCTTTCTCAAGAACCTATAAAGATTCTCTTCAAATTTGATATGGTAAGTGAAAGCCAAAGTCTAGCAGTCAAGGTTCTCTAATAAATAAGCTTTTTATCAAACCATCTGATTTCTTATTTTCCTCCTACATCCAGCTTTCTTGCTTGTTTTACCCAGCACATTCAACAACAACAATTATTTAATGCTTCCTGTGTGCATGGCACTGTGATAAAGGATCTGGGGAACATATACAAAATATTCTCTAAGAAGGAGACTTTAAGATGGGAAGGGGAGAGGATAGGAAAGAGGCTCAAGTAGGTGATAGTCCCTAAGATATATTTTGAAGAAAGCTTGGAATTCTAAGAAGTCAAGGTGATAAGGAAGTGAATTCTAGACAAAGGGGAACACTTGTGGAAATGTATCAGTCAAGTCAAGAAACATTTATTACATACTTATCATGGACCAGATACCATACTAAATAAGCATTGAGGATATGAAGAAAGATAAAAATCAATGGAATACACGAACAAAGAACAACTAGTGTGCCAGTTTTGCTAGTATTAAAAGGAACAACATGAAATCACAAGAAAGGTAGGTAAAAGCTAGAAAGTGGTCATACCAACCAAGTAAAATGCCTTATTAACTTTAATAGCCATTTCCTGGAAAAAAATTTATGGGGGAGGGGGCAATTAAATAATGTAGTGGATACAGCATCTGTCCTGCTTCAAATCTTGCTTCAGACACTTACTAACAGTATGACAAGTCACTTACTTCCAATTGCCTTCCCTCCCCCAAAAAAATATTTCCTCCAGGAAATTTTCATAATCAATCCCCTGCCCTGACTTTTTATCTTCTATTTTAGAGGTTTCCAACCTGTGGTACCCATACTCCCAAGAAATATGAGTTAGTCAAGAAGGTACCAGTAATATTTGATAAATAATTATATTACTGAAACATTCTAGAAATTTTGAATTGATTTATAATCAATGAAATAAAAAAAATTGTCAGTTCAATTTTGAAGAAGAAAATAGTTTATTTTTATATCTTACATGTTTGTCATGGTAAACTCTAGAATTTCTTTCCTTTTATATTCAATAGAGGGTATAGGGATTTATTGAAAAACTAAAGATTATGGGCTGAAAAGGCTGAGAACCCCTGATCTACTTGTACTTCATCAGCATTATACTTATTGTGCAGTGAATAGTATTTTCACTTTATAAATACTTCCTTTGATGGTTTAAAGATAGCTGTTTAATCTCTTGGCTTCAACATAAATATCCTGAGGGCTCCTGATTCTTTAATAATCTCCATCTGGTCAGGTGAAGTGTTGAGCATATGTTAAGTACTTTCTAATCATACCTGACTTAAAAAAAAATTCATTAAGAATCTACAGTATGCCTAGTACTGTGCTAAACCCTGGGGATACAAAGGCAAAAACAGTCCCAAGCATCAAAGAGTGTACATTCAGAGAGGTGAGGGAAAACATAAAAAAAAAAAGTATGTAGGGGAAAAATAAGTAGTCTGAGAAGAAAAGGCACTAGCAATTGAGAGATCAGGGAAAGCCCTTCTGCAAAAAAAAGTGAGATTTGAACTGAATCTTGAAAGAATCTAAAGAAATTCATAGAAGGAGATGCATGGAGATAGTCATTGAAAAGATTTAGAAATGGTATATGAAGTGTCATGTTCAAAGAAAAGCAAAGAGACCACTTTAATCATATAGTACATGGAGGAAATGAAGTATAAAAAGGTAGGAGCCAGATTATCAGGACCTTTCAATACCAAATAGAGATCATTAATTTAACCTTGGAGATAATATTTGATCTTGGAGATTCAGCCACTGAAATCCATTGACCAGAAGGTGACATAGAACTAGGTTTTATAAAAATCACTTTATCAACTGGGTGGAGGATAGTTTAGAGTAGGGAGGGACTTGAGACTGGGAATACAATTAAAAGGATATTGCAATGATCCAGGAGAGAATCCATGAGTGCCTAAACTAGGTAGTTATTAATTGGGTATTAAAGGTGAATGCAAGTCAAAAGTTAACGATATTACTAGGTGTGCAAGCCTGGATACCTGGGAGGATATTGCCCTTTCAGCAATAGAAAAGTACAGAGAATGTAAGGATTTGGGGGAAAGGTAATGAATTCTATTTTGGAAATGCTGAGTTTGGAATGTCTGCAGAACATCTAGTTGGAAATATTCAAGAAATAGGTGGCAATATGGTGCTAAAAGAGAATAAAACTGAATAGATATTGTTTAGTTTATTAGTCAAGTCTGAGCAGTCATGACCCTATTAGGTATTTTCTTGGCAAAGATACTGGAGTTGTTTGCCATTTCCTTTTCAATTTCATTTTACAGATGAGGAATTGAGTCATACAGGGCCACATAGCAAGCAAGTATCCTAGGACAAATTTTAACTTACGCTCTTACTGACTCCAGGCCCAGGATTCTATCCACTGTACCACCTAGATATAAATAGACATAGACAAGTATATATCTTTAACTGAGTCTTGAAATCATCTATATAAACCCAAGAGAATTGATAAGATCACCAAGTGAGATAATATTGAGCCAAAAGGGAAGTGACAAGGACAAAGTTCTGAAGGATACCCACAGTTAGTGAGCATGACATGGATGAAGAACTGGCAAAGGAGTCTAAGAAGAAATAGTCAGGCTGATACTTCTTTTTGCAGATTACATGGTGTTTGATTTCAGCTAGGCATGGTACATTAATAGAGCCTCTTAAGTGAGATCCATAATCACATAAAAGTGTGGGTTAAAGATCTATAAAAGGATAATCAAGGGGATTAAAAATGTGTGTAATCTAGATCACTCTATGCACTTAATTAGATAAGCTATAGAGGTCTTTGATCAACACATGAATCTTAGACAGACATTGCCTTAGTAATCTGTTTATTTACTTTAAATTCCTATAACAGATCTGTTCTTTGCCAGATTTCAGCTATAAGTTTATAGGTACTACAAAATGTAGTTTAACTCAGAAATGAATAATAATACTTTTCATATATATTTATATAGCACTTTAAGGTCTGTAAAGATCTTTAAATATGTAATCTCATTTGCCTCTCACAATAATTCCAAAGTGGATGCCATAATTATTACTATTTTACATATATGTAAATGGAGCCAGAGAAAGGTTGATTGATTAGCCCAGAGTCATACAATCAGGGAGGCAAGATTTGAATTCAGGATTACCCTTCCAAATCTACCCCTCCACCACCTAGCTGACTAAAAGAAAAAGAACAGATTGGATTCCACATGGGAAATTGTACATTGCTTTGAAATAGCTCCAAGCTTCTCATTGAAACAAAGGCCCAATTTTTAACATCAATATTAATATCAATATTCAGTGATACTGCTTAGCTTAAAACCATGGAACATCCCCATATCTAAAGAGTAAAAGAGATATGCATAGTGAGGCACTAATAAGACACAGCACATTATGAAATATTGCACATAAAAGGTGGCAAGAAAGATATCATCAAGGACCTTAAAAAGGAAAAAAAGATGGACCTTCCTTGATCCCTGACCTTCAATAGGATCTGTCCTTCCTCTAAAATCCATATGCATCTTTTGAGACACTAATCATAACCCCTTTGTAGTTATCATATTTCCCCACTATTCTATAAGTTCTCTTAAGTGCCAGGACTTGTCTCTCATGTTTGAGTTCTCCATAATAACTACCACATTGCCTTGTGTGCCACAAGTAGTCAGTAAATATTTGTTTAAGTGAATAAAGAAAGGAGCTGGCTGACTGAGTTGGCAGAGATACAATTCCTCATGACTACAAAGCACCAATTTGACTTCTGAAACAAAGTAACTTAGATTTAATAAAATTACTTCTATTTTCCTTAAACTAAGCTCACTAGGCAGAATTTTATAAAAATTATTCTGAGAAAAAAATTTTAGAAAAAAGAAATTGAACAAGTTATTAATGAACTCCCTAAGAAAAAATCTCTAGGGCCAGATGAATTTACAAATGAATTCTACCAAACTTTTTTTTTTTTTTTTTTTTTTGCTGAGGCTTGGGGTTAAGTGACTTGCCCAGGGTTACACACTCTCTAAACATGTTAAATGTCTGAGATCACATTTGAACTCAGGCCCTCCTGACTTCAGGGCTGGTGCTCTACCCACTGCACAACTTAATAGCCCTCTACCAAACATTTAAAGAACAATTAATTTCAATATTATACAAACCATTTGGAAAAAAGGGGAAGAAGGAGTTCTACCAAATTCCTTTTATGACACAAATATGGGGGTGAGACCTAAACCAGGCAAGATCAAAACAGAGAAAGAAAATTATAGATCAATTTCCTTAATAAATATTGATGCAAAAATTTTAAATAAAATATTAGCAAAAATTGTTCTGAAAGGTAATAAGTTATACCAAGAAGAATTCCTGTGTCTGGAAGAACTGGGTTCAAATCTCCCCTCTGGCTTTTAATGGCTATGTGATTTCAGGCAAGTCAATTAATTTCATCTTGTTTTAGGCCACTGTTCGGATTGTTGTGTTCTTCAGTTGTATCTGAGTTTTTCTGAGCCCATTTGGGCTTTCATTGACAAAGATATTGGAATAGTTTGCCATTTCCTTTTCCAGTTCATTTTACAGATGAGAAAATTGAGGCAAATAGGGCTAAATGACTTGCCTAGGGTCACACAGCTAGTAAGTATCTGAGGCTGGATTTGAACTCATGAAGATGAGTTTTCCTTGTTCCCACCTGGCTCTCTATACACTGCACAACCTAATTGTCCTTTAACTCCTTAGATTATAAACTGCAAAACAGTTGCCTCCTAGAGCAAGTTACCTCACTAGTAATATTTTATACTAATGAAATCATAAGTCCATATCAATAAATTCTGAGACCCCTCCCTACACTCAAGGGGGTTTCAAATTTTACAAACCAGCTTCAATATACAGCTGGGGATGTTTGGTTTGCTCCAATCTATATGAACTCTGTACCAAGAAAATTTAGGATTTTGGAAAATAAGTCAGGGGATCTAAGAGACAATGATCTGCCAAATGAGAAAAGATTATAATGATGCCATTGTACCTATGGGTTTGACCAGGGGTATATTTTTGTGCCTCAGTTTCCTCCTCATGCAAAATGAGGAGGCTAGACTAAGCTAGACCAGCTTCTGAAGTCCCTTTCAACTTGAAATCTATAATCCAGTGTTTTGTCAGAGGCCCATGCAACTCAATGAGACTGTTACAAAACAGTTGCCTGTCTACATAACAGAAGTTCTTTCATAGAGAGTCCTCTAGCTTTATAAAACCACAGATATGGACCTCCAAAAAGGAATAACTAAATTTTTTAAAAAATATTTTTATTTTGTTTCTCCTCTGTAGGTTGAACCGTCTTGTGCTACCTGGCTTGCCTGTCCTTGGTTTTATATCTGCTTTGCACATAATAGGGATTTAAGAAATGTTTGTTGCAGCATACTAAATATAATTGAAACAAAAGACTAGCTGGCTTGTTCATAGGATTTTGGAAATTTTCTATGGAAGATTCGAATCCTTTTTGTCTATCATATCATTTGTCATCTAAAGTTCAGACAGTCCTCATTGCTCCAGTCTGAATGGATTTTGTTTTAAAGCATCACTGTTGCAAAGGTTATAGACAGAGGGGGAGAAAGTGAGGGGTGACTGAGAAGGGAGGAGGGAGACACCCCTAAATGTTGGAATGGCTCCATCTTCTTTTACTGAGCCCAGATTGTTTTCCTTGCTGAATAAATCCACAGCTGGTCACCTGTAAGTTGGACATGGGCCCACACACACTTTGTAAAAATACTCAAGTGAACCTTTACTATTAGGGGGAAGGGAAAAGAAAGAGGCAGCAAGTGTCATCTGGCTTCAGGGCAAAATGCCAGTGGGGGTGGTGGTGGCTGGTTGCTCCTTGATTTATACTGTGGTGCTCAAATTGCTCCCTTGTAGTGGGATGTTTCAAGTGAGTTTACTAAACTCATGTGAGCAATCATGGCAATTAATCTTGCATAAGATTGAGAAATCTAATGCAAAATTTAGCTGCAGTGGAGAGAATATTAATCCTAGCCCATTTCTGCTTCTCTAATTTCATCAGTTAATGCTCTGTCTCTAAAAGAAACAGCTCTTTCTGGAAAAGAAATTAGGAAGTTAGACAATTAGGTAGCACATTGTAGTTAAAGAGTGTTTGGGTCAAAAAGACCTGAATTCAAATAACACTTTAGATACTTCTTATGTATGTGACCCTAAGCAAGTAAATCACTTAGCTTCTATAAGTAGATGGTGCTAGACTTGAAATCAGAAAGAGGAATTCAGACACTGTCTCAGACAGTTACAAATTGTGAGGTTCTGGGCAAGTCACTTCTCTCATCTGTAAAATGGGGATAATATAATTATCTTTTCCACACAATAACTTTCCCCCTCACACATTCAATATATCATGGACCAGCAATAGAAATTAAAAGGGAATTTGGGCGGGGGGTTGCCAAAAGCATAGACAGAAAAAGTTTAGAAACTCAGAATGGCAGAATTATTATTATTTTTAAAGCATTCCAGCAGACCCTTGGCATCATCTGAGAAAAGGCTATGTCCTTATATGATTTCTTAAAGAAAAGTGAAGCTAAAGGGTTTTTACATGGGTTTTCCTCACATAATGTGTGAGGGGCAATTATAATTTCTTCTTCAAGGTTGTTGTGAGGACAAAATTAGATATCATATGTAAAGCACTTTGCAAACCTACATAAACACTAGCTAGTATTACTAGGGAAAAAAAAAAAAACTAAGGAAAATGTTGACAGTTTTGACTAGTGTCCTCATTGTTCTTATCTCAAATATATGGATGGAAAAGCCATTTTGTTGAGGGTGGTCACTTGATATGGTAGAAGAAGTGTTGAGCTCAGAATCACACCTGTGCTTTAATTCTAGCTTTTTTGTTTATAACTAGTAGAACTTTGTATAAATCATTAGCTATCTGGACCTTGGAAATGGGAAGGAAGGTTTTGAGTAGGTGAATTTGAAATTCTCTTTTGGATTTAATGCTCAAATCTTCTTTTCACTACTTTACATTTTACATAGAACATTTGCTTCTTATTTAGTCCTAGCAGAATCTTTGATAACTTATAAGAACTTTTTGTAATTTATTTGCAGATTAGACATGGTGGCTGGACTTAAAATTCAGATCATGTTTTGTTTATGGGAAAACTCTGACTTGGTGGTTAACAAACATTGTTCTCTGCTTACTTCAGTTGACTATAATGGTAGGTGAATTCAATTTAGTTTGATCCAACTAACATCTAATTAGCTCCACCAGTGGGAACACAAATGTGAAGTACTGTGGGAGACAAAAAGATGAGCAAAATGTGTATTTAATTTGATACTTTTTCTTTTCTTTTCTTTCTTTCTTTCTTTCTTTTTATTATTTTTTTTTTTGCTGAGGCAGTTGATCAAATGACTTACTCAGGGTCACATAGCCAAGAAGATTTGAACTCAGATCCTCCTGACTCCAGGACTAGGAGCTCAATCCACTACATCAACTAGCTGCCCCCCCCCCCCAATTTGATACTTATAATTTGGAAAAGTTTGCATAAAAATTCTAAAGTCCATATAGAATGGTAGAAAGTTCCTTTTGATTAGCAATCATGAAACCTGGGTTCAAATTATAATTTATATTGAAATTGCTATAATTTAAGGTTTTAAAAATACTATGTTTATAAGATTCTAGGAAGTAATATTAATATTTACCACTTCCCAAATACCCAGGAAAGGCTTAGTAAAATTAAGTGATCCTGCAACAAGAAGATTATAAGATGATCAATTCTGACAGTAGTGGTTCTTTTCAACAGTGAGGTGATTCAGGCCAGTTCCAGTGGTCTTGTGATGGAGAGAACCATCTGCCCTCAGTGAGAGGACTGTGGGAACTATGTGGATCACAACATAGTATTTTCACTTTTTTTATTGTGGTTTTCTTGCATTTTGTTTTCTTTCTCATTTTTTCCTTTTTGATCCAGTCGTTCTTATGGAACACAATAATTGTGGAAATATGCATAGAAAAACTGCACATGTTTAACATATATTGGCTTGCTATCTAGGGAAGGAGATAAGGGTAAGGGAAAGAAAAAATTGGTTAAACAAGGTTTTGGAAGGATAAGTATTGAAAATTATCTATGCATATATTTTGAAAATAAAAAGCTTTAATTAAAAAAAAAAAAGTAAAATTAAGTGATACATCCATGTTCATACAGCTGGATAATGATATCAGAGCAGAATTCAAATTCAGGTTTCCTGACTTCCAAGAAGTACTCTTTATATTCCATTTCCTTTTGCTATTCATTAGCTAGATGGCTTTGGACAATTCACTTCATATCACATTTCTTGAGTTCACAATCAATTTTTAACCTTAGAAACAATCTTGGAGGCACTGAGAATTTATGTGACTTATCCAGGGGTCCAAACAGTAGTCAGCAGCAGGACTGGAATCCAAATCTTTCTGACTCTGACATAAGCTATCTATCCTGCCCCAAAGCACAATGGATAGAGTATGGGACTCAGCCAAGAAGATCTGAGTTTACATCCAGCCCTAGGCACTTATTAGCTTTGTAATTCTGGGCAAGTCAGTCAAGTCTCTCAATTTCTTCAATCCCCAAAATGGAGATGATAATAGCATTTCCCTCCAAGGGTCGTTGAGAGGATCAAATTAGATAAGATTTGTGAAATGCTTTAGAAAACTTAAAGCACTATATAAATGCTAGTTGCTATTATGTGCTAAGATCACTAAAACTTCAGATGAACTGAAACTGGTGAGGAAAGTTTTGTTCTCTTGTAATGCCAGAGAAACTGAGGCAAGATAGAGATTAGAGAGTTTTAAATATTTTATTTGGATTTCTGAGAGGGAGAGATTATGCTAGCTCCTACAGCTGATGTCCAAAGCATCCAGCATATATTTCATTTACCATGAAATATAGACCCTTGACTCCAAACTCAGTTACACAAAGGGAGGTGAAGTCCAAATTCTGGTGAGTGGGAATCTTTAGGCAGGGACCATCAATCTGGTTCTGACAGGTTAGGAGGTAGGACCATAAATTCTTGATGACTTAGGAGGAGTTAGGAGCCAGGAAGTCTGAACTCCCCTTTATCTTGAATTTACACATTTACAATTTATAACCTTAGAGTAACTAGCCCTAAGTTATTTCAGTCCTAATGATCAGAAAGGCAGTTGTAAACCAGGGTGATTAAGGCAGAACAATTTAGGGAAACTGAGATGGGACAATTTAAGGAAACTGGGGCAGGACAATGTAGGGAAACTGAGTCAGAACACTAAAAGGAAACTGTGGCACAATAATCTAATTTCATTTAAAAAGATTCATCATTTACCTTAAACTCTTATGGCCGATCTTTTCTCTGCTTATCCTCATCCATGATTGCAGAAAGTGCCCAATTGAAAAATCTCTTCTTTCCCAGACACTGTGGGTAAGTAAGACTGTCTCTTCATAGATACATGTCCAAGGATAGTTATAGATTTATATTAGAATTTTGCCCTTTTATTCCACAAATCTCATTGTCTTGGAAGTAGAGGAAAGGGAAAAACTAACAGGAGGTTCATGGTCATTTGGCCCTGGTAGCAAATATATGTGGTTAATACTTGCTATGGGTAGGGAGTCAGCTGTATCTCAGTAAACTTAATGAGTACAAAAACTATTTTCTAATGACCTTGATCTGACTAATGATCTTGACTTTGATTTTGGAGAGAATTCTTTCACAGATCATCAAAGAAATAGGAAACATCTAAGAAGGGAAAGTGATGAATGTAAAGAGCCAGCATTGAATGGTTTCAACAAGAATAATTCTTGCACAGGCTATTAACTGTATGAAAGATTGTTCCATCCAAATCACTATTACAAAAAAGTAAAGATTTAAATAATAGTGCTTTTACGTTTACAACCAGAAAATTTACAATAATACCAAAATATGTAGTCAATACAAAAGAGATTGCAAAAAAAGATAGACACACTTTGTGTGCTGGTGTTGTTCCACCACTGGTAGAGTTTTAAATTGATCTAAGCATTCTGGAAAGCAATTTGTAACTATTCCTAAATCAAACTGTATATGCCTTTGATCCAGAAATTCCTTTGTTAGACTTAAGCTCCAAGGAGATAAAAGAAAAGAATAAAAGTATATGCCAAACTTTATAGCTTTTTTTGTGGTAGAAAAAACTGGAAACAGAATATGCTCATCAATTAGGGAATGGATCAACAAATTCTTATACAAGAATTAAAAGAGCATTGTTAATTATAATATAATAAGAAGAAATTATAATAAGAAACAGCAGAAATGAATAATTCAGAGAAATATAGGAAAATTTATCTAAACTGAGCCAGAGTAAAGTAGGTTGAACCAGAAAAACAATATTCATATAGCTAAAATAATTTGAATTAAAAATCCCCCAAAATGAAATTGAATGCTAATTATGATATTCAAGCATTGCCTTAGAAAAGAGATAAGAAAATGTCCCACCTCCTTTTTTTGTAGGAGTGGGGGATTCTGGATGTGAAACATTCCATATACTATTATTAGTCTCAATGAACAGTCTTTTTTCTTTATTTTATTCTTTGTGGCAAGAGATAATTCATTTCAGTGTGGGGATGGAGGGATATATTTAGAAACAAGGGTAAAGCAAAAAATGTCAATAAAAATAAAAATAACAACAAAGAAAAATGAAATGAATCATCTCAGGAAGTAATGGAGTCCCCTTTTTGGGAAATCTTCAAAAATATTTGCACTTAGATATTCCTTCAGGTTATGAGTTGGATTAAATGACTTCTGAGGTCCCTTCCAAACCACAAATTCCGTAATTCTGTGATGCAAAAGTTTTATGCATAGGTCTTTTTTCTTTTCTCTGGTTTGGTTGTTGATTTATCCCCAATATCACCCAGTTAGACAAAATGTGCTGCAGAGTTGTTGGAAATCTTGAATCATAGGGAAGTAAGTTTTTAGTTAGTGACTTGAGTGTGAAGAAGTGAAGGGGCTATGAATTAATGAATTAGTGTACATGGACAAGGTAGAGTAATCAAATGTAAAAAGAACATGGTTGGTAGAGAACCCCATCATTTATGAGGTGCTAGAGTAAGGAATCTGCTCCTAGACCTGCAGGTGTTTGGGAAGTAGGAGGATCATGGCAGACTGCAAAGTGAAGGCAATTTCTGCCTATCTAGAGGAAGAGACACAGTGAATAAGTCTTGGTAAATTCAAGAATTTATCAGCTGTTTTGCTTTTGGCAAATACTATGTTCTTCCATGTCAATTTATGAGTATTTCCCAAAATTCTCACATATTTCTTCCTTATGTCAAGTGGTTTGTAGCATGCTTTCATCAAAATACATCTTGTTCTCTCTCCTTTGATTGTTGTCTATATGCTATCCATTAACTTCTTAACAGTGCCATTGATTGAGTGGCATTAGGGAGAGTTGAGGGGTACCATCAGGATAGGAAGCTGATTTGGAAGCTGTTAGGAGTGAAGAAGATGAAAGTGTTGATATATTCACAAGAGTTCATTGTGAAAACAAATTATATTTTGCTTAAAATGGATTAAAAAAAGAATTGGGATGATCATAAATCATGTTTCTGATCATATTTTGATCACTCTGAGATTTATTCTTAAATATTATGTACAACATTAATATGACTTTACCATCTTATATTTCTAATCTTATCTCAAATTATTTCATTCACATATTCTATACTTAAGTCAAAATGGATTTCTTTATATCCTCAAAGTTGCCCTGAACTTTCCCCTCTCTGTGTCATTTCTTATATATCTTATATATAAGATTACAAATTATATTATGAGGTTATATATTACATTATAATTTTAGATATTATAAATTATCAAACATGTGTGTATACATACATATGCTTCTTTCTGTGTGTGCGTGTATATATATATATATATTTTTTTTTTTTTTCTTATATATCTCTATGCCTGGAATGTTTTCCCTCATCCTCTTTACCCACCAAATTTTTATTCCTACTTTACAGCAGAATGAATAAATGATGAATGGATATAAAGGCATTAATTGAAGGAGAGAACATTTATAGGAGGATTCAGTTATTGGGAAGATGAGAAGGTCAAGAAAACCTATAATTGAAGCAGTGGGGCTTATGGCAAAGCCCAGGAATCCTTAGGGTGCATTGGCAGGTCAGACTGAAGTACACAGATTGCATAGGGTATATAACACTATATGTTAAAGCTTGGTGATCATCCATTTTACTACAAGGACTATCACTGATGTCTCACAGACTATGAAAGCAATGTAATCAGCCATATCCACTCTATAGGGTGGGGAAGAAGGGCTGAATGGGGCCAATTTGTCACCACTGAGAAATAGGCAGCATACCTGATGCTCCTGGTAGAGCAGAGATTTTGGATACCACCTCTTCTGCCAAACCTTTCCTGATCTCCTGTCCAAGGGAGAAAGGATAATGCCAATTATCCCCAAACTTCATATTGCTTTTATTACATTCCTATTTAATGCACATATTTTATTATTATATGCTATATTTATCTTTATGTATGTGTTAGTTCTGTACTGAAACTATGAGTTCCCTCAAGACAAAATCCTCATAAGCACTAGGATGCAGTATTGCATACAGTTGACAGTTAATAAAAATTTGTTGAATATCTATATTGTTCAGGTTTTTATGGAATTTCTCAAATCAGCAGGTGAGATCCTTATATTTAAAAATTTTGGTTTCTTTTTCTTATACATTCCTCCTTTTATGCTCTCATCTTTCTATTCAGGGTTCAAGATGTAACTGGGGCTTGACAAATATTTTTTTTTCTCAAAATTTCTTTTTTTTTAATTTATAATTTTTTTCACAGTATATATGCATGAGTAATTTTTTTATATTATCCCTTGTATTCATTTTTCCAAATTATCCTCTCCCTCCCTCTACTCCCTCCCCTTGATGACAGGCAATCCCATACATTTTACATATGTTACAATATAACCTAGATATAATATATGTGTGTAAATACCATTTTCTTGTTGCACATGAAGTATTAGATTCCGAAGGTATAAGTAACCTGGGTAGATAGACAGTAGTGCTAACAATTTACATTCACTTCCCAGTGTTCCTTCTCTGGGTGTAGCTGTTTCTATCCATCATTGATCAACTGGAAGTGAGTTGGATCTTCTTTATGTTGAAGATATCCACTTCCATCAGAATATATCTTCATACAGTATTGTTGTTGAAGTGTATAATGATCTTCTGGTTCTGCTCATTTCACTCAGCATCAGTTGATGTAAGTCTCTCCAAGCCTCTCTGTATTCGTGCTGCTGGTCATTTCTTACAGAGCAATAATATTCCATAACATTCATATACCATGATTTACCCAACCATTCTTCAATTGATGGACATCCATTCATCTTCCAGTTTCTAGCTACTACAAAAAGAGCTGCCACAAACATTTTGGCACATACAGGTCCCTTTCCCCTTCTCAGTATTTCTTTGGGATATAGGGCTTGACAAATATTGCTGATGGTTTCCAGTATAGGATGGAAAGTAGCATAGAATAGTGGGGAGAAATGACTAGATTCAGATGTTTGCCATGTTTATTTGGTTTGTGCTACTATACTTATCTGTTACAAAGAAAGGCTTCTATTGTAAATGAGGGTAAGGTGGTGGAAAGAGAAGGAGGAAGAAAAGGAAAAGGAGGAGAAGGAGGAGGAGGAGAAGGAGAATTAAAGTATACAGAAGGCAACAAAAAGTTTGGAAAGGGGCAGAAGAACCAGGAAAATGTTACTTTCTTATTAAATTTAATATACGCTTTAAAAAAATCCAAAGTATATTGAACAGAAATTTACATTTTCTTACACAATCATTTCTTTTGTTCTTTGTGTATTAGAATGTGTTGGTTGGTAATTGTTAAGTTCATAATAAAATTTTTAAAAACCTCACAGGATTCAAAATCCTGTTCCACTTGCCATCAATGTGACATTTATCAGGTCACTTAACTACTCTCTGCCTCAGTTTCCACTTCCTCAAGATGGTTATAGTAATATATATGTCATACTCACATGGACGATTGTAAATCAATGTAATTGTGGGCTTTGTGGCTTGGATCTTTTGGCTAGGTGATAATTTACTTCTCTTCAGTAATTCCTTAACTCCAATACAGGGTACCTCCCAAGTCCTCACACCTGTGAATGCCTAAAGGCAATGACTTCCTTATTGAATGTGGTGGGGGAGGGAGGGAAGTGAAGTGCGGAATCAGAAAGAGCTGGAAACTAATGGGAGTTCTCTGCAAATTGAATAAAACTAGGTATTTTCCTCCTCAGGTTCTCAAAGATTCAAGATAAATTGATTTTCTGATTTCCCTACATAGAGCTAACATGTCTAATGAGAATGTGAAGGATAAAGGATACATAAAATTCTGTTAAACTGGATTGAATTCTTGCTACTTTCAATGGATTTTTATGCTGCAGGAGCAGGGCATCCTGTTTCGGGATCCCAAACAGCATCTCTCTGATTAGATCTTCAAAGCAAGCAGCAGCAGGATTCTGTTACAAACTTCTTCCAGCTGCCAATCAGCTTCTCCCTGAGAACACCACCAGTCAGCCCTGGGACAACGTGCCCCATCTCATCCTACACTGCAGCTTTTTGCAGCCAAAGATAGGGCATTCAATCAGTCCTAATTAATTATGGGCTGGAGAAGTTTTCTTTATCTTTTCATAGCTAATGGGGAAGCAAAGGAGGTGTGGTCCCCCCCAAACAGTGTAGTCATTTCTGTTAAGAGGTGGAAGAGAGAGATGATTTGGTATTGTTTTTGTTGGGCTCTGCTTGCTTCATAGGAGCTCTCTCTTGTCCCCTCATTAACAAGCTCTTTTCCCCCAGGGGAGAGCATTGCATGATACTTCTTTTTAATCAAATGTAGGTAATATAGTCATTTTAAATTTAAAGTGTACCCTGTAGACTAGGAGGCACCCAGCAAGAGAAGGATCTGGGCTCACATAAACCCAAATTTATTCTAGGAAGACCTCATTCTAAAAAGGGGAGTTGGGTTCTCTCTTTAGTTCTACCATCTCCACCACCATTATCATAGTAATTTCAGAGAAATTTTTTAAACCACGCTAAAGTATGATTCATGTCTAGGGTCTCCTCAAAATGCATGTAAAAGGATTCCCTCTAGCTCACTAACTAAATATATGTACATAATTAATTAGTTAGTTAGTTATATTGTTATAGTTATTAGGTAGAGGACAGCTATTTCCTCTACCACAGAAATTATTATAAAAAAATTCAAATATGAAAAACAAATGTAGCAAACATAACGTCTCAAAGAGCCAGTTATAAGTCATCAAACATTTATTAAGCATTTACTGTGTGTCATAAACTGTCCTAATCAAAGGAGATGCAAAGAAAGGCATCTTTCCTCAAACACACACACATTCACACATAAACACACACACAGAGTTCCTGCTTTCAAGTAGTCATGCATTCTGATGGGGAAGGCAGCGTGTAAATATCTAGATTGGTCCAAGAATTATTCAGTTTCTGAAGATAATTTGAAAGAGGAAGACATTTACATCTGAAGAAGGCGGCTTGCTTCACAAAGTAATGTCATTTTGGTCCTCTTCAAAAATGAATGATGACAACCAACCCACCAAACTTGCCAAACTGAATTTTGAAGGAATCCAGGAAAACTAAAAGAAAGAGATGAAGGGTCAGAGCATTTCAAGAATGGGGGACAGATTAAGTAAAGAAGTAGAGATGGGAGAAAATGTCCTATTGGAAGACTGCTCATTAGGCCAGTATAGCTGGATCATGTGTGTGTGTGCATGCATAAGGATAGGATGGCAGAGAAGGTTTAAGATATAAGAAGGTTGGAAAGTTAGAAAGAAATGTGAATGCCAGACTTTAATTTGATCCTGCAGGAATCTGAGGAGTCTTGTTAAATAGGAGGCTTGATGTGGGTAGACTTACAGATTCTGAAAAATTACCTTGCCAGCTGAGTAAAGAATGGATTAGATAGAATAAGGACAGTATTGAGGCTAGGAAATGCAACAAGTGATGAGGACCTGAACTACTTCCCTCAGAAAGCAAAGATAACTGTGGAATTGTTGAATAGAATTTTTACATTTGTAGTTACCTCAAGCCTGCACTATTTAAGAATCTCATAAGATCCAAACTTCTTGGCCAGCTGGGCATAGCTGTGACTTTTACAATCCTAGAGACAGCCTAAAACCATCCCACCCCTTTCCCCTATCCCACCCCGCTCTTTGGAGAAAATTTTAGCACTGCAGAGAGTCTTGGGGTAGAGCTGACTTGGCTGACAAATGGACGCTATCTCAAACATACCTTCTAGAATCATCCCAGTCCCAGGTCTCCCATATACCCTCGACTCCAATGCCTTTTTGCTCATAATCTGCCCTTCCTCTCTCTCCTCTAACACTGACACCAGCCTGGTACACTTTCTTATCACCTTTTTCCAGGGCTATTTCAATAGACTTCTGGTTGGTTTCCCTGTCTCAAGTCTTTCCCCATTCCATTTCATCCTCCAACCAATCATCAAATTAATCTTCCTAAAACACAAGTCTGATTACATACAAACACATAATCCTTCAATCAATTCCTATGGCTCCCTTCAAAATTAAATATAAAATTCTCTATTGGGCTTTCTCAGCCCTTTCTAATCTGACTTTATTTTATCTTTCCAGCGCCATATATTCAGTGACACTGGATACTATTCCTCAGAGAAAACTCCATCTCCCAACTCAGAGCATTTTCACAGACACTCATGCTTGCCTGGAACTCTTCCCCCTCATCTTTATACTTGCTAAATTCCCCAGCTCCCTCTAAATCACAATTAAATTCTCATCTTGTAGAGGAAGCCTTTCATAGTCCTTGTTAATCTTGGTACCTTCCCTCTGAGATTATGTCCAATTGGCCCTATATGTCTTGTTTATACATAGTTGCTTACATGTGGTCTCCCCATTAGACTGGGAGCTCCTTAAGATCAGGATCTTTCTTCCTGTTTCTTTGTACCTTAGTCTAATAGATGCCCTCCACTTCCCCACTTACTATATCTTTGTTCCACAATTGCTAATCAGACCAATATTAATACCATTTCACAACTCTTTATGACTCCATTCAAAATTCCTGTGACACTGAGTGATGCTTAGGACAAAATTTCACTTCCTAGTCCTCTTCCTACCAAATCCCTGAACCCTCACACCCACCCTAGGGTCATAACTGAAAGAGAAATCAAAAGCAAGATAATCTAATCCCTTCATTTTTATAAATAAGGAAACCTGAATCCAGGGAGGTTTGACTTTTCCAAAAATCACACAGGTAGCACATAAAAGAAAGATTAACCCATCAAGCCTCAGGACTTCCCCCCTGGAACTCCATTCTATTGTTAACAATTTGTCTTGCTCTCCCCTAAGAAATTACTTTGTATATATTCCTTATTTAAGTTTTTACATACAGTTTTCCCCCAGTAGAATGTAATCTCCTTAGAGGAGAGTTTTTGTTTTTTTTTGTCTTTTGTGCTTAGCAATGTAGCATAGTGTCTGGTGCTTTTACATGCCTAACAAATGACTGCTTGAATGAATGAATGAACACATTTGAAGTACCTACTATGGGCACACGACTATAGTGAACTTAATAAAACTTCAATGAATGGGAGAAGATGGAATGTTCTGGTGAATGACTGCTTTGTTTAATTCTGTTGTTTTCTTAAGCCCTTGTTGTTGACGATCTTTCTATGCTGTATTAAGCCCACTCACTGCTTAGTATTTGGCACCTTTTTAATTCCTTAAAAGCAGCTAGGGTCACTTTCTGAGCCCTGAGTGTAATTGACCCTCTCTTTGACAATGGAGGACTTTGTTCAGTGCTTCCAAAGGGAAGTCGGCGTCATTGTGGAGACTCTTTAGAACGACCCGACTTCTTTGTAGATTGTGCAGCTTTAGCAAAACTGTTTTCCCAGTTCCAAACTGAAGTGGAAACTGCTGGGATTTATCGGGTTAATTCGGGTCCCCTGCCACCCACTCATCTCAAATATCTGGAAGCTTTCAGAGAGCCATCAGTACATTGGGAGCAAAAGCCCTTTTGGGTTTTTATCCTTTTATTTTGACTATTAGCTCAAATCTACACTTCTTGTTACATGTATAGACACAGCTCAAGTGTTTGTTTGTATTTAGATAATCCCCTCAGGGGAAGGAGGATTGGCCTTGCTCTTTCTGTGTGTGGTTTCCAGACCCTGCCCTTGGAGGGAAAAGCTACCTAATCCCAGGGGCATTATGAACACATGGGGACCTGGCAGGATATCGCAGGCATTTGTGCTAACCCTTGGGTGACTGCAACAGCAAGGGAGGCATTGAATCCCAAACACTCCCCACACTCTTCGATTGAGTAGCAATTTCAACTGTCTCTTTTAGTACCAATGACTTTTCTATTCTCTTCATACATTCATCAACCAATATGACTTCTTACAAAAGAGTATATTGGACACATTCTGCAGCCTGAAGATTATACATGTCTGATGGAGACAGGGCATAGGCAGTGAATGCAGTCAGGACATAATTGCAAAAAAGAAGGTCTCTCAAGAAGATGAGTTGCCATTAATGGGAGCAAAAGTCAAAATTGATACATTTCTTCTCAAAGTATCTAATAACAATAAAACATAAAGAGGAAAAAAATTGAATTAAATGTTTCAAAGTCTAAAAACAATTTTAGCAATAGACAAAGACCATTCTATTGGGAAGAGACCTCAAGAAACATCTAAAACTGTTTTATCACAAAGGGAAAAAAAAAAGGGACCCAGAAAGACAAAATAAATATTTATTAAGTGCCTACTGTGTGTTAGGCATTGTACTAAGTGCTGACTTTCACAAACTTTCTTGTTAAAAGGCACAGAAGTTATTATGGAGTGACTAGAACTCAGTCTTCCTGACTCCAATCAATTCTTAGAGACTACATCAGACTCCTTTCTCCTTTCTTTTGATAATTAAGCAATATTCACAATCCTCTCCATCCCCTTCCTAGCATCTCCTTACTTTTTCCCTTCTCTTACCTTTGTCTACTTATCCCATTGTCTGTAAATTAAAAAAATATATATATTTTATTCTGAACTTGAGAAATAAAACAAGTTTTCTATAACATAGTAGAATGGGGGATGGGAAGCTATATCTGAAACAAATCTATTCCTTTTAAATATATAATAAAGTTATCATATAACTTTCTTTTTTTTTGTTTCCTCTCAGATGTCCACCATTAGATACAAATACATATACACACATGCATGTGTGTGTGCATGTGCATGAGACTTAAAACTGTTCTATACCAATTTCTATTTATCAGTTCTTCTTCTGGATGCAGATAGTATCTTCCTTCATATGTCCTCTGTAGAAAATTTAGGTATTTATAATAGTCAAAATGACTGAGTCATTCAAAGTTGTTCTTAAAATAATATTGTTGTTACTATATACAATATTCTTTTGGTTCTGCTCATTTTGATCTTCATTATTTACTGTAGATCTATCCATGTATTTCTAAGTCATTCACCTTCCTTCAGGACTATTGTTCTGGACTAGCATTCCCATTGCCTTTGAAATTCTCACCTTGGTCACTGATCACTTGGGTTGACCATAGCCAACTTTATCCTTTTCTTCTTTGTAGCTCGTAGTATTTAAGTGGATCCACAGATAGCCTAGGTGATGACTCCCTGGCCAAAGGCCCCAGGGAAAGTGAAGACAAACAGTTGAGTCATTTGGGGGAGGGAGGAGGTTAAAAGGGGAGGACCTCCTAAATTTCTTGAAGAATTGGATTCCTCTCAGAGACCTTGCTCCTATATATATATATATATGTGCTTTCCTGCTTTAAGAGCCTTAGTGCACAATATGGAAGGATTGGGCAAGTATGTGGATAGCTTCAGAATAATTCCTGCTTCCAGTACTTTTTCTGAATAACCTAGATGAAGCAGGACAGTCTTGTGGAAAGAACACCTGACTAGGAATCAGCAGGTTTGAGTTCTAATTCAGCTTCAGTCATTAATGGTCTCATTTTAGGCAATTGAGTTATCTGTGAGTTTTAGCTTTCTTGTATAGGAAATGTCAGTTTCTTAATTTGTTCAATTACTTCCTGAGTTAATATGTACTGGGGAAGGAGTGAAAGGAAAATAGAGGGGAAAAAAAGAAAAAAGTCTGACATATTCCCTGCCCTCATGAGGCTTACTTTTCTAGTAGAGAGATAAGACAATTATACAAATAAACAAAATCCAATCCAAACCAACACTCATTTATTAAGTGCCTACTCTATATCAGCCAGATATGCATTGCCCAACCATTTTCTAAGCAGTCATCATGAAGATCCAATGAGATAATGAGCTTCAGAAAATAAGTAGAATTCTAAACTAACTTGCAATTCAGGCAAAAGTGAATGTTAGTGATTTGGGGGCTTAATTTTCCAGATCTTACAGGTCTGGCATGAGAGTATATAATAGGGGCTGGCTGTCATTCATGGGAGTCTCCACGGCCAGACTGAAGCAGAGAACTGAGCCAAAAGCCCACAATCCTCCAGGCAGGTGGTAGTTTTTGATCTAGAGTATGCAGATAGTTTTCTTTCAGTCCTCTGCTTTGCTCTGGCCCCTGTGGCGAGTGAAATAAATCTACTTTTAGATCTCCAGGGGACAGAGGAGCAATCAATTACAAATAGCAATGATGGTAGGGGGTGAAACTGTGAGCTTGATGAAAGGAATGATAGTTGAAGGAAATAACGGTCATTAATTGGCATGCCCGGATGAAAAAGCACAGATGGGACCTGGCCTTCCCCACAGCCAGGATGTACAGCCATCAGGAAACTGAAATCAGATAGAAAACACTTCATCTGTCCATAGAGTATGAGGAGACAGAAGAGAACTAGAATTGTGCACCCACAGATTCCTTTTTTCAACTTGAACTTACTGTGTTAGCCACATTTCCAATTATCCCACACATAGCTAGCTTACATGTTGTCTCCATAGTAGACACTGGCTTGGTGGCACAGTAGATAGAGTGCTGAGCCTGGAGTCAGGCAGAATCATTTCCCTGAGTTCAAATCTAGACCTAGACACTAGCTGTGTGATCCTGGAAAAGTCACTTAGCCCCATTTGCCTCCATTTTCTCATCTGTAAGATGAGCTAGAGAAGGAAATGACAAACCACTCTTGTATTTTTGCCAAATAACCCCCAAATGGAATCACAGAGAACTGAAGATGATTGAAATGACCTAACAACAATCCCATTAGATTGTTCTGATTGAACAGGGATTATATTTTGCCTTTCTTTGTGCTAAGCATAGGACTTGGCATCCAGGAAAAACCTAATAAAATGTTTATTGATTGACTGACAGCCCCCAAACAGGCAGGGACAAGCAGAGGGCAAACCCCCTCCACAGGCAGCAGAGTTTAGCCAAATAGGTAAATATTCATCCAATGATATTCATTCAACAACCATTTTTACTGCAGCACCTACATACAAGGCCTGACCCTCACAACATAAAAATATTCATAAAAATACATAAAAAGATGAGAAAAGGCCTGTCCCAGCTACTTCAATCTTATAAGAGAGTGAAGACATATATTCAAATAAATGTAATACAAAAGAGAATCTGTTATGTGTATGAGAAAGGTAGTGTAAACATGGCCACCTGTGAGTTCTAAGAAGGGAGAGATCACTGCTAACTGGCAGAATCAGAAAATACTTCTCAGAGAAGGGAACAATTGAATTAGGCTTTGAAGGATGGCTTGGATTTCAGCTGGTTAAGTTGGGAAGGGATGACATTCCAGGTGTAGGGATGGGTGTGAGCAAAGTCATCTAGATAGGAAAGCACGGGATGTGTTGGAGCTAGAGTAGATGTTGCCCAGACCAATGACATTTCTCAATACCATCATTAATACACTATTGCCGGCCCCACCTAAACTGCATGAAACTGGACAGTGATGACTTTTGGGGATGGTCCAAGCTGTAGATATAGGGACTGTGTGGTGATTCTATGAGCCAGGTCTTGCTTTCCAGCTGTGATAACTCCTCTGAGCATTAGCCAGCTGAAGGTGTGTTTTTCTGTGGAGCTACCTTCCCCTGTAATGTTATTCTGTCTGATGCAGAGTTTTCATCAAGCCAATTAGTGGTATTAGGTGGGGCTTGCCTGTAGTCCAGCTTGACAGGATGGAAGAGTACAAGAATGAGAACAGTGAGAGATAAGGTCACAAAAGTAGGTTGGACCAGATTGTATAGGGCTTTGAAAGTCTGGCTGAAGAGCTGGGACTTTGAACACTAAATGGCGTGTGGAGGGAGAGTGGCCTCTGAAAACAAGTAGAAAGGGAGAAAAGAATAAATGGGGGAGAAAAAGAAAGAGGGAGGGATTAAAAAGAGAAGAAAGAGACATCTTTAAAATATTCATCCTCAATATAAGTAGCTACCACAAATCGTTAGAAAATTTCCAATTAGGAAGATCTCACTTCCATTGGACCCTTGAAGAAATTTTATTGAGTGCTGCTTTTGAGATTTCAGGACCAAAGTTTAGGATAGGCAAAACTTGTTTTAATTCTCAGCCAGTTGGGGGGTGATACAATGAATAGAGTGGATAGAGCCCCATCAGGAAATTTCATCTTCAAGAGTTCAAATCTGTCCTCAGACACTTAATTTCTGGCTTACTCTAGGCAAGTCACTTAAACTTCTTTGCCTCAGTTTCCTTGTCTGTAAAGTGAGAAAGAAATGGCAAACCACTCCAGGATCTTTGCCAAGAAAACCCCAAATGAGGTCATGAAAAATTGAACATGAATGAACAACAACAGAGCCCCAACTAGTCTCCTTTTTTTCTTCCATTTTTCTCCAGCTTCCTCTTTTTTCTTTTCCTCTTGCTTCTCTTCCTCCTCTCTCTTCTCTTCCCTTCTTTTCTCCCTCCCCTGATTTAATAGCCTAAGGCATTAGGCACAGGCAAGGGAACTCTCACCTGGTGCCTGAAAGCTGGAAAGTGTTACAAAGCAGGTGGGTTTCCCCCAGGTTGGGGGAGGGACCTCTTCAGCATCTGCTAATTGAGATTAACATGCAGTGTGATCCCCTAAAGGGGTGTAAAAGTGCCACAGCGTGCCTGTCACACTGAGCAGAACAGATCAGGACTCCGGGTCCTTGATTGATGAGTTTCCTGTCTAAGAGCCCATCCAGCTGCTGGCTCCCCTCCGCTACTGTAGGGAGCAGCTCTTTCCTCTGGGGGCCCATCAGGGTTAGCCAGGTGTGTCTAAAGGGGAACCTGGAATGCAATGGAATTAAAGCCCCAGACTTTTCCCTCATCTTAGAGACAATCCCACGATGCATCAGGACCTTGGGACTTGGTTCTACCTACGTGTTCTGTAGTCACCCAAGTTCTTACTTTTCCATTTTCTTTTTCATATTTCTTTTATTTATACAATCTCATTTCTTTTACTGGATTATAGGTAGCTCAAGTTTCCAGGGCTGATGACAGAATTGGCATTTGGAGGTATTTTGGGGATGAGGGTTGAAGTCTCCAATTATTGAAAATAATAATTAAGTGTGGTTGGTAGAATGGAATTGTTTAAAATGCAAAGAGCATGGAACATGGAAATAACATGCAACTTTGGTCAAAATCACATCACGTTTGAGCTGGTCTCATCAATTAGTGTTCACTTTTAAAACAACTCTGAGTTATCTGAATCCCAATGATGCTGTGAGCAATACCTCCCCTTCCAATTCTTTCAATCTATAAGATGTATATATGTGTGTATATATATATATATGTATATATATATGAACAAATATACATACACACAGAGACATACATATATATCCACATAGGTTGACTAAATAATGTTCAAAGGAGTAATTAATAATTATTTTTGAAACACTGACCACTCCTGTTTAAGTAAAACTATAATTCTTGCCTTGGTGGAGAGCAGAAGAAGGGATTCAAAGCTGATCATCTTTTCAGTTTTTAAGAAAGCTGCCAAATTAGAATTATAGTTACCTGTCCTCACCCCTCCTCACCCCCACCAAATATTGACAGTCTATGAGTTTCATTTTTAGATTCAGAACAAAACTGCTTGATTGCTATTAATTTTGTAAATGAGAAAATTGATACTCTAAAAGGTTAAGTGCCCAACTGATGAATGTTAGAATTCTGAGAATTCTAAAAATTGTTTTCTGCATACCTCAGACCCAACATAGTACTTTAGATCTTATTTTGTCCAAATTAGTATTTTTTGTACACACATGTCAACTAACCACATATCACATCACAAATCCTAGTGTAAAAGTTCTATAAGAGTTAGAATCATGTCTTGATAAACTTTGTATTCTTTATGTAATAAGTCTAATGATAAATATTTATAAAACTGAAGTTTATCTGTTCAATTCAAAGGACACAGAATTAAAATCTGTGTCGATAAAAGATATACTTGTTTTGTGTCTACAGAATATATTCTAAGTGTCAGGAAGACCTGAGTTTAAATATGGTCTCAGACACTTAACACTTTTCTACCTGTGTGACCCTGGGCAAGTCACTTAACCCCAATTGCTATAGATAAGATATATATAGATATAGATATAGATATAGATATAGATATAGATATAGATATAAATGCCAAGTGCCTGCTGTATGCAAGACCCTGTGCTTTGGCCTTTGAAAAGGACAGAAAGAGGAATAAACATAGTTCCTGCTCTACCGGAGTTTCTAAGCTATGAGGAGGTCTATAGAGTATGAGTGAGTAAGAAATATGGTCTTTCTAGGAGTCCAAGGGAGGGGAGAGAGAGAGAGAGAGAGAGAGAGAGAGAGAGAGAGAGAGAGAGAGAGAGAGAGAGAGAGAGAGAGAGAGAGAGAGAGAGAGAGAGAGAGAGAGAGACAGAGACAGAAAGAGAGAGACACACACACAGACAGAGACAGAGATAGAGACACATACACAGAGGAGACAGACAAAGATAGAGATAGAGACAAAGAGAGAGAGAGATAAACAGAAATAAAGACAGATGAAAAATAACAGATAAACAGCTACAAAGACAGACAGACACAGAAAAAGAGAGACAGACACACATAGACAAAGAGTGACAGGTAAAGAGAGAGACACACAGATACATAGAGACAGAAAAATCATTTTTGAATGAAGGAGCAAAAATAGCTTTACTTACAATAATTTCTACTATCAATTGTCATATCCAGAGTATGATGCTATTTTATGGGGAAGTCAGTAAGACTGCATAAAGCAATCCCTAAGTTTATAATCTATTGATCAGATGTGACACAAAGAACTACAGGACTGAGGGAAAAGTATGAAAGAGATAAAAACCAAGAAAGGGTTGTATAAATTTAGCAGGAGTAGGAAGGTGTGGGGAGGAGGTAAAGATCTTACTGAATAAGGGGATCCCTTAAGTAGAATGCTGAAGAATGCTAGCTAGGATATGAGAAAGGCATAGAAGTGGAAAGGCAGGGTCAAGTTGAGGGACTAGGGAATCACTGGACTTGGCTTGGCCCTTGACTTAGAGGTAGATGAAGCTAAGTTGGTGCTGGCATTCTGCAACAATGATACAGGTGGATTTCTATGTATAATAAAATCACTCATCAACTCACTAAGGAGAGAGAAAGTGAATCTAAGTTAGTTAAAAGCTTGGGTTAAAAATTATTTTCTTTTAAAAAACATGAAGTTACTGAAACCTAAGTATTTCTCAATACAGGTCATACTATGACTGCTTATAATGAAGAGTAGGTACGAGTCATTTTTGATTAGCAGGTTCCATTTGAATGTGAATAATGTGCTAAAAATCTTTAATAAACAATTTGTTCTTCCAAGTAGGGTAAATATGTCCCCTGCATATGAGTACAGGGACATTTGCCTTCACCCCTTCCTTTGCCTTTTGAGTCAGTGGGGAAAATTCAGTGAGTTCACCCTGAGTTATTTGCATTGAGAAGGAACAAAGAAAGCAGAGTGGGGAAGGGGCCTGTAAAGAAAAAACAAAGGTGATTATGGAAGAAGATGAATTTAACTGTATGCATGTGTGTTGAGAGATAAGGGTATAACTCTAATTTGGCAGTGAAGGAGAGGGCAAGAAAAGGAGATAATAAAGGAAAGATGGAGAAGTAATGGGAGTGGGAGAAAATCAATGTAAGATAAGACTTTCAGGGAAGAATCCTTTTTAAAAAAACCTCCTCATATCTCTATAGGATTAAAAATTGCTCATTTAAAAATGAGCAAAACCTCATTCTAGAATATTATGAACTGTATTGCTTAAATATGGGTAGTCTGTCTCATATACTGGAAGTACCGTGCACACACTATCCCAGCTTTCCCAAGTGGGACCTAGGAGTCAAGGGAGTGAAAAAATCCTCTAAGTATGGCTGGTCTGTCTTTCCAGGAAGGAGTCATATAGTATGAATTTGTTCAACAGATTCTTTTTTCATAGATGGTACAAAGGCAAACTTCAGCCCATCTGAAATAAGTCCCAGTTCCATACTTGGGACATCCAAGTTAAAAGTTCTTGTCTAGAAGAGCACAGATATTAGAAGTCTCAGTGATAAGTCCTGCCCTTTGCTAGATGGAAAGGCCAGCATATTCTTAATCACACAGGCAGCCCTGGCTCTGCATTCCAGACCAGTCTCTTGTTCCCTGTCATTTGGGATGAGATTAATATCTCAGTTTCCTCTGGCTGTTGTGTTTGAAAGGCAGCAGGCTGGAAGCTTGACTAATTGTTTGGAGATTTCTGAAGGCCTGATCCCGAAGAGGACGCCTATCTATGCAGCAGGACAAAACATCAAGGACAACACAATAAAGTAATCAGCACAGATTTCCTGTCAGAATGACGACAATGACTCTAGAGCTGAGGGGGTTGGGGGTAAGGGGAAGATTCCCATAGCACATGAAAACTGATACATTTTAGCTGTTTTTGATGCTTTTGCAAAAACTGTGAAAAATCCTGGCTCTTTACCAGAATTCCTTTGTTATTCCTCCAGGTAAAAAGGAGTCTTGGCAGCTAAAACTGTTTTTCATCCTCTGTTTGACATTTCCCTTTCCGAATAAATTGTATAAGGCCTCAAGGCTTTCCCAGGTGATCAGGGACTGCTCTGATGGCTAGACAGGTAAATTTTTATTTGATTGTTATAATCAGCCAGCTTATAGCATGTAAATATTGACAAAATATAGAATGACTGGAATTTCACAGAATCACAGTATCTCTAAGTTGGAAAGGATCCACCCGTCTAGTATAATATATACCTGAACACCTTTGCACTTGACAGGTCCTCATCCATCTGGCCTCTATCTGAAGAATTTGAAAGTGGGAAATCGTTACTTTTTTCTTGTACTTAATAGTGGTTTATTTATTAATATTTTATTTATTTTTTGCTGAGGCAATTGGGGTTAAGTGACTTGGCCAAGATCACACAGCTGGGAAGTGTTAAGTATCTGAGGTCAAATTTGAACTCAAGTCCTCCTGATTTTAGGGCTGGTGCTCTATACACTACACCACCTAGCTGCCCAGTATTTTATTTTTAATGTAAAAAAAAGTATCCACATCCAGAGGGAGAATTATGGAGATTGAATATGGATCAAAACATAGTATTTTCATCTTTTTGTGGTTTGCTTGCTTGTTTTTTCTTTCTTGTATTTTTTCCTTTTTTTATTTGATTTTATTTTTTACGCAGAATGACAAATATGGAAATATGTTTAGAAGAATTACAAATGTTTAACTTATATTGGATTTCTTGCTGTCTTGGGAAGGGGAAAAGGGAAGGGGTGGAGGGAAAATTGGAACACAAAGTTTTATAAAAGTTAAATGTTGAAAACTATCTTTGTATTTGGAAAAAGAAAATATTATTAAAATAAAAAACATTCAGACAATAATCAAAGTCATGCTCCCTGACTCATAGTTTGCAAAATCTATTCTCATTTTTCTTAAGCTCAATGACAATGGCTCAAAAATCACATTTATTCATTCTTTCAAATCCATAAAATGTAAAGTAACTAGGCCAGGTGAATTGGACTTAAAAAGGGTAGGTAGATATTTTCCTACAATTTCTCTAGTTTTCCTCAATTTTAACTCTTTATTAGTTATTTTCTCTTTCCTTTTTAATCCAAATTCCATTTTTATTTGTGGAAAAAACAACCCAACCAGGTATGAGTTGAGTAATTGCCATCTCTCATCCATTTATCCCACAATCCCCTTCCAACTAACCACATAAAAAAAACCAAGTAGATGAAGAATGTCCATTGTCCCAATTAAGTAATGTAGTTGAATAGATAGCATATAAAGTTAATCCATTAATACATACACTTGTACAGATTCTGAACATGAGTTGATCTCAGAATTAAACAGTGAAAGGAAAAGAGCTTGAATACTTTTGAAAAATTACACAGAGTTTTCAATGATTTTGAGCTTTTTCCCTAGAATAAAGAAGAACTAATCCTTCTTTGTTCCAGGAAAAAGAATTACTTTTTCTTTGTTCCAGGGAAAATTTCAGAATCATTGAAAGCTCTGTGTAATTTTTTGAAAGTATTCAATTTTTTTTCCTGCTTTTAAATAACCATATTCTTTCAGTAATACTACATGGCTACAAATCATGGAACACCAGTCTTTCAAGCATTAAAACTTATCATGTAAAAATTATCATGTAATGGATAATGGAGAGCACAGTGGTGCCAAACTCTCATAGAAATGGGGCCACTAAATTAGATGTAAGGATTCCTTCATATTAACTTTAAAATAATGTAATAATTTTTCCTACATTTCACTGCATTTTTAATTATTTTGAAAATATTCCCCAATCATATTTTAATCTGGTCTGGGCTATACTTGGGAGTGTAGCTATACTTGAGACTTGCTAGTCTCAGCTCATTCTGAATTTTAGTACTGCCAAACTCAGATGTCTACATCATACTATTGTTTTTATTTTCTATTACCTATACTTGCTGCCTTCTTTTCTATGTATCTTTTCTGAAATCCAAGTTGGCCAATAAATACTCAGACCTTTACAAAATTCTATATTTTTGTCCTTAGTAAAATATTTTTTTCTTTGTATCTTTCAGGCATGTAGCCTGTGGGTCTTGATATTGCAGCCAAGAATAGACTGCAGCACACAACCAACCAAGAATTATGGAAGTGGTGGAAGAAATATCATTAATGATTGATGACGAGGTAGGCTAGGAAGAGTGTGAAAAATAACTAATGGACAATCTTCATATACTATTGGAGTCAGTAGACTCCAATTTCAAATTCTTCCTCTGTGTGAGCTGGAGGTAAATTACTTAACCTCTCTTATCTGTAAATGAGACAGATATACTATATGGCTTTCCACTTTTAAAGCAATGATTCTATGATATTCTTCATAATATATTCAAGCCAAAAAAAAAGTTCTTTGAATGGATCTCACTGTGATAATTTAGGGCAGAAAATAAACAATAATAGCCTGTATGATTGCTTCAAACTTTAAATCTTTGATCCTATAATGCTTTTACTATACTACTATTAAATAGCTGTTTAAAGTCAAGAAGAGTTGGGTTTAAATCTTTCCTTTGTCAAATACTGGCTATGTATGCAAGCCATGTACCTGCTTAATTTTTAGGATACTCTCCAAGACTACAAATTACAAACTGGAAGTATTATCCTCATTTGAAAAGTCCTCTATATTAATGAACTCACAGAGTTTGGGTCTCTATTCCTATGATATTCTTAGTATATGATATTTTCAGTATTCTGTTTATTTGTTTCACTTGTGTCTGAGTTTATCATGACCTTACTTGGGTTTGTCTTGGCAAAAATACTGGACTAGTTTGACATTTCCTTCTCCATCCCATTTTATAGATGAGGAAACTAAGGCAAAGAGGGTGAAGTGACTTTCCCAGTATCACCCAGAATGTCTGAAAGCAAATTTGAACTCAGGAAGAAGTCTGTCTGACTTCAGGCCCAGAGCTCTATCTACTGCTCTACCTAACTTGTCTCTGGAAGAGGGGTGGGGTGGGCAAAGAAGGAATTATCTATATCAGTAGTCATTAGATTTCCTTTCGAGTCTCGGCTCCTTCTGAGTTTTAGTACTGTTGAACACTTTGATGACTGTGTCAAAATATTGTATTTATTTTCTATTACCCATACTTGCTACTTTCTTCTCTTTTTGTCTCTTCTGAAATCCAAGTTGACCAATAAATACTCAGACCTTTACACAAGTTTATATTTTTGTCCTCCCTAAAATATTTTCTCTTTGCATTTTCAGAATTTCATTTTTGAGATATACATTGCTCCTGGTCTTAGTTATTTTTAAAAATTTTACTTTAGTTAGCTTTTTATTTTTAAAATATATGCATAGATAGTTTCCAACATTCACCTTTGCAAAATCTTATCTTCCAAATTTTTCTCTCTTCCTTCCTCCCACCCCCTCCTTAGATAGCAAATTATCCAATATATGTTAAACACATGAAATTCTTCTTTTTTTTTTTTTGTTAAAACTTTTTATTTTCAAAACATATACTTGGATAATTTTTCAACTTTGACCCTTGTCTTCCAAATCCTTCCCTTCCTCCCCTCAATCCTTTCCCTAAATGTCAAGTAATGCAATATATGTTAAATCATATATATATATATATATATATATATATATATATATATATATATATATATATATATATATATATATATGTATACACACACACAATTATTGTGCTGCACAATAAAAAATCATATCAAAAAAGAAAGAAAACAAAATGCAAAAAAAAAAAAAAGAGTGAAAATGCTATGTTGTGATCTATACTCAGTTCCCACAGTCCTCTCTCTGGGTGTAGATGGCTCTATCCATCACAAGATCATTGGAACCTCCCTGAATCATCTCATTGTTAAAAAGAGCCATGTCAGGGGCAGCTAGGTGGAACAGTGGATAAAGCAACAGCCCTGAAGTCAGGAGGACCTGAGTTCAAATCTGACCTCAGATACTTCCTACCTGTGTGACCCTGGGCAAGTCACTTAACCCTAACTGCCTCAGAAAAAAAAAATAAAAATAAAAAAATAAAGTACATTAAAAAGAGCCAATGTCCATTGTGTAATCTTGTTGTAGCCATGTACAATGATCTCCCAGTTCTGTTAATTTCACTTAGTTTCATTTCATGAAAGTCTCTCAAAGCTTCTCTAAAATCATCCTGCTGATCATTTCTTATAGAACAATTATATTCCATAACATTCATATACTATAATTTATTCAGCCATTCTCCAACTGATGGGCATCTACTTAGTTACTAATTTCTTGCCACTATGAAAAGGGCTGCCACAAACATTTTATGTGCAATTCTTCTATACATATTTCCACAATTATCATGCTGCACACACACACACACACACACACACATACACACACACAAATCAGATCAAAAAGGGAAAAATGAGATAAAAAATAAAAAAAACCAGCAAACTACAACAAAAAAGTTGAAAATACTATGTTATGATCTACATTCAGTCCCCACAACCTTTTTTCTGGATGCAGATGGTTCTCTCTATCATAAGTCTTTTGGAATTGGCCTGAATCCTGGTCTTAGTTCTTTAGGAAAATTTACGGCCATGGGATTTCACCTGCAATTTCTTTGAAGGCTTTGAAATCTATTCTCCAAAAATCATATTAGACTATCCAAATGAACCTTCTCTGTTATAAATTCTAAAATAGAATATCCATTTCCTCTCATTTCTATATCAGTAACCAATTTTTCCTCATTGTTAAGCAACATATCAATGATACAATTTCTCTTCATTATCTTCTTCATCTTTTAAAAGATGAAATTACTATTTAGGCAACCCAAGCCATTTATTAATAATTCCCGTTAGCTACATTCAATCCCTAGCCAGGAATTCATTATTTCTATAATTTGTGACTAAGAAATTAAAATTGTCTTCTTAGGTACCACCTTCTTAACCAGCTTTTCACATTCTAGAAACTTTTCTGAAGCTCCTGTCTTTAATCAGTGGCAACACTATTTGTACCCCTAAGATCTTTGGTTTTTTACCCAAATCTCCTTAGTCTTAGTGGCATATTCAATATCCTTTTGGAAGCATCATTTGTATCTGCATGAACCACTCAAAATGAATTGTAGTCTTTGGGTCTAATCAAGACCCAAATCAAAATTTCTGTCATCTTCCAAGATTATTACCAGTTACCAGTTACTTCAATACTGCTTAGCAGAGAGGTGGCAGCAACCACTTCCTGTTTCTTTTTTCCTCTGATCCTTACTGGATAAGACAATGCTTGAGTATCTACATCACTATTTCTGGGAAGAAAAGTATTGGCTTTTTCATAGGAGCCAGTATTTTCCTCTCCAGGAAGAATCTGTTGTAGTGGCCTTTCCTTCCTTTCTCCTAGGACTATGGTATGTTGTTCTACGGGTTGACTTGCTAAGGAAAGTCAAGATTTCCCTTTTTTTCTGTAAGACTTTTTTCTTATGTTTTTGGTGCTTTTTTCCCCCATCACTCTCTCCATTGAATTCTTCCTTTTCTTTTTTTTTTAATATATTGAACTAAATACAAAATAAGAAAAAACAGAATAGAATAAAGAGAGAAAAGGAAATTAAAAACAAAACATAACAGAATAGAACATTGTCATGTGTCCAGCAGATCATAAGGGAAGATTCAAAATATATAACAATGAGTTTCAATTTCAAGAAAGTATATATAATAATAGAAGAAATTATATTCATGGGTGCCCCATCTTGTGTGTTTTTGTTTTGTTTTGGATTTTTTGCTTCCTCGTGGGTTATTCTTTTGTTTTTGTTTTCTGCTGTGTACTTTCTAAATTTTTTTTTCCCCCTTTCAGATCCCCCTTTTCCAAGTAGGCTACAGTTCAGAACAGATATATTTATATATACACTCACCTACACACAGAGACACACACACATATACACACACATTCACATATGCACACATGCATATATCTATATAAATACATACATAGATCTGCATGCATGCATACCTACATATACTCGCACACACATATACTTATATATACACATGCATTTACCCATATGTAAACATATAACTAAAACAATTTTAATATGGCTGACATAATGTAGATTTCTCTCTTAATTGAATCTTTTACCCTACTTTTTTATTCTAATAGATTCTACTCCTGATCCTTGTTATCGTGTTTGTGCATATCTTTTATTTCTTATTTCTGATAACTCTTCTACTTTAATTCTGTTCTTTAACTTGCCTTGCTATTATTTAACCTCCCCCTAATTATGGATCCCTCCCTTGTCTTTTCACCCATCCTTTTCTTACCTCTTTATTCCTTGCCCATTTATCCTAGTCCTTCCCATCTTGTTGCCTTATAGATGTTGGAGGGTGCTATGCCGTTCATGGTATATACATACATACATACATACATACATATACACATATTCATATTCACATTCCATATACCAAATAGGCAATACTATATATATATATATATATATATATATATATACATGTATATATACATGTATATATATATATATATATCATATTCCAAATAGGGAATACTACATATATACATATATATGTAGTATTTCCTATTTAGCCCATTTCCAATGTAAGTAAGAAAAAAAGAATTTTTTTTGTTTGTTTTAAAGAGCAGTTCATTCTTGCTTATAATCTAGAGAATATAATTGTACTCTTTGGGAACTTTTATCTTCTTTTCTAAGAAGAGGAATAGCTTGAACTTTGAACATAAACAAGTTACTTGGCTGTGGCAGAAACATAGTGTGCATTCTATGTAGGTGGCTGTAAAATTGTCTTTGCTTATACTTTCTATAAGTAAAACATTTAGTCCTGTCATTTTTTTAGTTGCTTTATGCTTTCCTAAGAACTATGAAGCATTTCCAAGGATCTGAAAGTGTATGAATCTCTATGCATATATGGGGGGTGGGAGAGAGAGAGAGAGAGAGAGAGAGAGAGAGAGAGAGAGAGAGAGAGAGAGAGAGAGAGAGAGAGAGAGAGAGAGAGAGAGAGAGAAGGGGGCAGAGACACAGAGAGAGATTCAGAGAGAGAGAAAAGGAAGGAGGGGGAAGAGGGAAACAGGGAGAGAGAGGGAGGGAGAAGGGGAAGGGAAGGAGGGGAAGGGAGGGAAAGAATTTTTCTAGTGTTTATTATGTGGCAGGCACTGTACTAAGTACTGAGGATACAAATAAAACAAAAGGAGACAGTGTTATGGGCCAGAACTTGAAACAAGGTGTTGTCAGTGGAATTGATAGAGACAATGGTTGTTTAGCACCATGCTTAACAGTTCTCTAGTTCAGTACATGTACTTAGTACTTACTATAGTTTTTCCACAAGATTCACACCTTTAAGAGAGCATGTATAAGCTAGGAATCTTCGAGGAGATTCAGAAGCCAGAGCTCAAGCTCTGGGAACTAAGACTACAGAAGGCCTCTAAGAAAGCTAACTGGGCCTCAGGAAAAGAGACAAGTCTTGGAAAGAGACAATAAAGGATTTGGTCTTTAATATCTGGCTGCATTTGGGGTGATTATTGAACTGAAAGGAAGGCTGCCTCCAGAAACCCCATGAAACCTGCTTTCAGAGAAAATTACATTTTAGAGAAGAATATTACAAGACAGTACCCTCAAGGAGCTTACATTATAATGAGGGAAGTCACATTAAAGAAGTGCAGGAAAGTAGAGAGATAGAGGGTATCTAAGCTGAATAAGGGCAATGGAAAAGTGCACAGTAGGTTTAAATAGATTTGACTACAAATTTGTTCTGTATGCAAGAAATAGCATAGAAGTGCCAGAGTCAGTCAATATGTGTCGGAAATAAGTCTTGGGCCTAAATCTCAGTGCTCTCACACCATCCTGCCTCTCATATCTATAAATAGGGAAAAGAATAGGAAATGGACATGTGATTTCTCTTAAAAGAATTCTGAATTTAATATCCTTGCCCTGAACATTTCCTTTTTTTTTTCCTTTAAATTTTATAATTATAATTTTCTTTGACAGTACATATGCATGGGTAATTTTTTACAACATTATCCCTTGCACTTAGTTCTATTCAGATTTTTTCCCTTCCTCCCCCAACCCCCTCCCCCAGATGGCAGGCAGTCTTATACATGTTAAATATATTACAGTATATTCTAGATACAATATATGTGTGTAGAACCGAATTTCTTGTTGTACAGGAAGAATTGGATTCAGAAGGTAAAAATAACAGTTTACACTCATTTCCCAGTGTTCCTTTTCTGGATGTAGCTGCTTCTGTCCATCATTAATCAATTGGAATTGGATTAGCTCTTCTCTATGTTGAAGATATCCACTTCCATCAGCATACATCCTCGTACAGTATTATTGTTGAAGTGTATAATGATCTTCTGGTTCTGCTCGTTTCACTTAGCATCAGTTGATGTAAGTCTCTCCAAGCCTCTCTGTATTTCTCCTGTTGGTCATTTCTTACAGAACAATAATATTCCATAACATTCATATACCATAATTTACCCAACCATTCTCCAATTGATGGACATCCATTCATCTTCCAGCTTCTAGCCACTATGAAAAGGGCTGCCACAAACATTTTGGCACATACAGGTCCCTTTCCCTTCTTTAGTATTTCCTTGGGATATAAGCCCAGTAGTAGTATGGCTGGGTCAAAGGGTATGCACATTTTGATAACTTTTTGGGCATAATTCCAGATTGCTCTCCAGAATGGTTGGATTCTTTCACAATCCACCAACAATGCATCAGTGTCTCAGTTTTCCCACAGCCCCTCCAACATTCATCATTATTTGTTCCTGTCATCTTAGCCAATCTGACAGGTGTGTAATGATATCTCAGAGTTGTCTTAATTTGCATTTCTCTGATCAATAGTGATTTGGAACACTCTTTCATATGAGTGGAGATAGTTTTAATTTCATCATCTGAAAATTGTCTGTTCATATCCTTTGACCATTTATCAATTGGAGAATGGCTTGATTTCTTATAAATTAAAGTCAATTCTCTGTATATTTTGGAGATGAGGCCTTTATCAGAACCTTTAACTGTAAAAATGTTTTCCCAATTTGTTACTTCCCTTCTAATCTTGTTTGCATTAGTTTTGTTTGTGCAGAAACTTTTTAATTTGGTGTAATCAAAATTTTCTATTTTGTGATCAATAATGGTCTCTAGTTCTCCCTTGGACACAAACTCCTTCCTCCTCCACAAGTCTGAGAGGTAAACCATCCCATGTTCCTCCAATTTATTTATGATCTCATTCTTTATGCCTAAATCTTGGACCCATTTTGATCTTATCTTAGTATGTGGTGTTAAATGTGGGTCCATGCCTAGTTTCTGCCATACTAATTTCCAGTTTTCCCAGCAGTTTTTGTCAAATAATGAATTCTTATCCCAAAATTTGGGATCTTTGGGTTTGTCAAACACTAGATTGCTATTTTTATTCACTATCTTGCCCTGTGAACCTAACCTATGCCACTGATCAACTAGTCTATTTCTTAGCCAATACCAAATGGTTTTGGTGACTGTTGCTTTATAATATAGTTCTAGATCAGGTACAGCTAGACCACCTTCACTTAATTTTTTTTTTCATTACTTCCCTTGAAATTCTCAACCTTTTATTGTTCCATATGAATTCTGTTGTTATTTTTTCTAGGTTATTTAAATAGTTTCTTGGAAGTCTGATTGGTATAGCACTAAATAAATAGATTAATTTAGGGAGTATTGTCATCTTAATTATATTCGCTCGGCCTATCCAAGAGCACTGAATGTCTTTCCAATTATTTAAATCTGACTTTATTTTTGTGGCAAGTGTTTTGTAATTTTGCTCATATAATTCCTGACTCTCCTTTGGTAGATATATTCCCAAATTTTTTATACTATCGACTGTTATTTTGAATGGAATTTCTCTTTGTATCTCTTGCTGTTGGATTGTGTTGTTAATGTATAAAAATGTTGAGGATTTATGTGGATTTATTTTGTATCCTGCAACTTTGCTAAAATTCTGAATTATTTCTAATAGCTTTTTAGCAGAGTCTTTGGGATTCTTTAAGTATACCATCATGTCATCTGCGAAAAGTGATAATTTGATTTCCTCATTTCCTACTCTAATTCCTTGAATCTCTTTCTCGCCTCTTATTGCTGAGGCTAGAGTTTCTAGTACTATATTGAAAAGTAATGGTGCTAGTGGGCAACCTTGTTTCACTCCTGATCTTAAAGGGAAAGGTTCTAGTTTATCGCCATTACATATGATGTTTACTGAAGGTTTTAAATATATGCTCCTTATTATTTTAAGGAATAGTCCATTTATTCCTATACTCTCAAGCGTTTTTAGTAGGAATGGATGTTGGATTTTATCAAATGCTTTTTCTGCATCTATTGAGATGATCATATGGTTTTTATTAATTTGATTATGAATATGGTCAATTATACTAATAGTTTTCCTAATATTAAACCAGCCCTGCATTCCTGGTATAAATCCCACTTGGTCATAGTGTATTATCCTGGGGATGATTTTCTGAAGTCTATTTGCTAATATCTTATTTAAGATTTTAGCATCAATGTTCATTAAGGAAATTGGTCTATAGTTTTCTTTCTCAGTTTTCGATCTACCTGGTTTAGGTATCAGTACCATGTCTATGACACATGTACCGTGTCATAGAAGGAATTTGGTAGGACTCCTTCAATCCCTATTTTTTCAAATAGTTTACATAGCATTGGAGTTAGTTGTTCTTTAAATGTTTGGTAGAATTTACCTGTAAATCCATCTGGTCCTGGGGACTTTTTCTTAGGAAGTTGGTTAATAGCTTGGTCTATTTCTTTTTTTGAGACGGGACTATTTAGACTACTTACTTCTTCCTCTGTTAATCTGGGCAAGCTATATTTTTGAAGGTATTCTTCCATTTCATTTAAGTTATCGAATTTATTGGCATAAAGTTGAGCAAAGTAGCTCCTATTGTTCTAATTTCCTCTTCATTAGTGGTGAGTTCATCCTTTTCATTTTCAAGACTAACAATTTGCTTTTTCTCTTTCCTTTTCTTAATCAGGTTTACTAAGGGTTTGTCTATTTTGTTGTTTTTTTCATAGAACCAATTCTTAGTTTTATTAATTAATTCAATAGTTTTTTTACTTTCAATTTTATTAATCTCACCTTTTATTTTTTGAATTTCAAGTTGTGTGTTTGTCTGGGGGTTTTTAATTTTGAACATTTCCTTTTACAAAGTAAAATTAAAAGACAGATTATATATGATTCAAAGTCAAAGAAAAAATATTTCCTCCTTGGCCATATCTGAAAATGTATGTGCATTCTGTATTGTGAATCTTCTCTTTTAGGAAGTAGGTAGCATGCTTCATCATTGATTTACTGGAATTGTGGTTGGTCATTGTATTGACTTGAGTTCCTAAATCTTTCAATGTCTTTTTTTTTCCTTTAAGGAGTTATTATTGTATACTATTTCTGCTCAGTTCTCTCTTCATTAATTCATATAACTGCTCTCAGGTTTCTCTGAAATCATCTTACAATATAATATCCCATTACATTTATACACCATAATTTGTCTAGCCATTCCTCAATAGAGCACCCTTTAATATCCATTTGTTGCCTTAAGAAAAAGAGCTGCTATAAATATTTTTGTACATGTAGGTGTTTTTCTTCTTTCTTTGATCCCTTTGGGCAGATACCTTTAGATCAAACAGTATTTTCTGGATTTTTATGTATAGTTATAAATTACTTTCAAGAATGGCTGAACCAAAAAAAAATTATTGAACCAATTTATAGTATAACCAAAAGTGTGATTATAACCCTGAATTTACTGAAAATATCTCTATCCTTTCTCCATTATATCCAGTGTTAGCTCTTAGTTTGGGTAGTCTACTTTTTAACAGAAATGAATGTTGAATTTTATCAAAATCCCTGGATTAATTTTATGTTTGAGTAAGCTTCTGTTTCCTTCTACCCCTTTGGATGATGCAAACAGGCCCTATTTGATCATTGATGCTTTAGCTAAGACTAGAGCTTTCCCTTCTGTGGGAGTCTCTTAATTTTTTATTCAATTTTCTGGTAGTTCAACTTAGAATTTTGTCTCTGCCCCTTTTCCTTTTCTCCTTTAAATAGGAGCCAATGCTCCATTCCTTGTGACCCATAAAGCCTAATGAGGAAGAAAAGAGAGGAAGAAAAAAGAGGACAATGACTTGTTCAGGGGAGAAGCAGAAATGGGGCAGAAAAAAGGATATTGGAGAGTCATATCAATTCTTTGCATAATAGACAAAGTCAGATATTGAATTAACCTTAAGAGAAGAAATGAGTCCCGTACTTGCCATAATCAAGAAATCCTTAGGAGAGACACTCTTGTGAGTCAGTGGAGTACACTCTGGCTTATCAGCTTTAGATGATGAAGGGTGATTTTTTTTTTTTTTTTTTTTTTTTTTTTTTGGAGGAGAAAGAATGGTGGTTAGGAATGACTGGGTAGATTTACTCTGATTAGACACATTGAACATTTTAATGTTGTAAGCTCAACAACTGCAGAATATATGGTGAGAATTTATCATATCAGAATCCCTTAATTTTGTCTATCTCATATACTTGGCTAGTTGCTGTCCTTCAGGCTCAAAGTAGACCAAAGTGATATCACTATGTTGGTATCAAGGTACAGTGGGTCTAACTGTGACTAATCGGAGTAATATGAGCTCAAAAGGCTCTATCACAGGTTGGATACAAATAGAACATATGAACACTCAGAGTGGAGAAGTCTCTAAATTTGTGCATCTCACATTTCCTGTGAATTATTTCAATCCCACTTTGTTCATAGAGCACAGTGCCTTCTTGGATGCAGGCATTCCTTACTGGGCAGTCCTGTGCTAGTGTCCCCTATGTGTCACAATCAGTTCCAAAATTCTTCAGAGAAACTTTGAGAGTATTTGTATCACTTCTTCTGCCATCCATGTGAGTGCTTGCTTTGTGTGAGCTCTCTGTAAATAGGTTTTTAGTCAAACATACTTTTGGCATTCAAACAACCTGGCCAGCTCATCAGAGTTGCACTCTTTGCAATAAAGTTTAAATGCTTGACAATTTATCTCAAGAAAGAACTTTAGTGTCTGTACCTTATCCTGCCAAATGGTCTTCAGAATCTTCCTAAGACAAATCAAATTCAGTTTCCTGACATAGTGAGGATACATTGTCCAAGTTTCACAAGCATACAACAATGAGGTCAGCACAACTGCTCTGTATACCTTTAGTTTGGTAGTTGGTCTACCAACTTCTTTCTTTCTCTTCTTCTCTCACACTTTCCTTCAGAGCTTCCCAAACATTGAGTTAGCTCTGGTAATATGAATATCAATCTCATTATCTATGTGTATATCCCTTGAAAGTATGCTACCAAGGTAAGTGAAGTTATCCAAAGCATTCAAAATATACCTAGCAGATTTGTAATAACAGTAATTCTGTAATGAAGGCAGAACCATTTGGAAAAACTAAAAAGTCAAAAATGGAGGCAAAAAAGAAAAGTATTAGAGAGTCAGACCAGTTCTTTCTATAACAGTCAAATCAGGACCAGTAATTTACCTGTGAGACAAGAAATGGCTCTGCAGATAAATGGTCAAGGGATATATATGAACAGACAATTCTCAGATGATGAAATTGAAACTATTTCCACTCATATGAAAGTGTTCCAAATCACTACTGATCAGAGAAATGCAAATTAAGACAACTCTGAGATACCACTACACACCTGTCAGATTGGGTAAAATGACAGGAACAAGTGATGATGAATGTGGGAGGGGATGTGGGAAAACTGGGACACTGATACATTGTTGGTGGAGTTGTGAAAGAATCCAGCCATTCTGGAGAGCAATTTGGAACTATGCCCAAAAAGTTGTCAAACTGTGCATACCCTTTGACCCAGCATTGCTGTTATTGGGATTATATCCCAAAGAAATACTAAAGAGTGGAAAGGGACCTGTATGTGCCAAAATGTTTGTGGCTAGAAACTGGAAGATGAATGGATGTCCATCAGTTGGAGAATGGTTGGGTAAATTATGGTATATGAAGGTTATGGAATATTATTGCTCTGTAAGAAATGACCAGCGGGAGGAGTACAGAGAGGCTTGGAGAGACTTAAATCAACTGTTGCTGAGTGAAATGAGCAGAACCAGAAGATCACTGTACACTTCAACAACAATACTGTATGAGGATGTATTCTGATGGAAGTGGAAATCTTCAACATAAAGAAGATCCAACTCACTTCCAGTTGATCAATGATGGACAGAAATAACTATACCCAGAGAAGGAACACTGGGAAGCGAATGTAAATTGTTAGCACTACTGTCTATCTACCCAGGTTACTTATACCTTCAGAATCTAATGCTTATTGTGCAACAAGAAAATGGTATTTACACACATGTATTGTATCTAGGTTATATTGTAGCACATGTAAAATGTATGGGATTACCTGCCATGGGGGGGAGGGAGTGGAGGGAGGGAGGGGGTAATTTGGAAAAATGAATAATAAAAAAAAAGAAATGGCTCTGCAATTGCCATAAGCAAGATTTAAATCTTGAATCCTCATCCAATCCATCAATCTGTAAATATTTATTATGTGTCTATTGTATGCCAAGCATAGTGCCTTGGATTCACAAAAAGAGACAAAAGCCAGTGCCCTCGAGGAACTTTCAATCTAATGGGGGAAACACCATGTAAACAACCATATACAGAGCAAGCTACATAGAGAACAAATTGGAAATAATTAATGGAAAGAAGGTACTGGAATTAAGAGTTATGGAAGTTATGGAAGTTATGGAGTTATGGAAGGATTCTTATAAAAGATGGAATTTTAGTTGGGACCTAAGGGAAGCCAGGGAGGTCAGTGGTCAGAACAGAGGAGGGAGAGTATTTCAACATGGGAGATATAGAAAATGCCAGGAGCCAAGAGATGAAGTATCTTGTTCCATTTCCAGATGTGAAATCTGCTCACTTAACTCCAAAACATGAGTTGTTTTTAGAACCTAGAGTGCCTTAATAAATAAATCTTTTAACCAGAGACTGTAGTTGATTTGGGGGTCATAGAACCCATATTCAAGTCCCTCCCTGGGTGATCTTGGGCAAAGTACCTAACTTCAATATGGGTCTGGTTCCTTTTCTGTAAAATGGTGTTGGATCAGACAGCCTCTTCAGCTCTATATTTGATTCAGTGTTGCACAAGCGAACACTTAGCTATCTACAAAAGCAAAGCCTGAGTCAGCCTTTTTCAGAAAGAACCTTGAAAAGTTCAGATCTGAAAATGGATGAGGTCACAGAAAGTGAGGAAGACAAGACAAAATTATTAATGACTTACCCAGTTCAGCCACAGTCAGATAATAGGGTGAAAAACCCCATGACCATGAGTCTGGCAACCAGTATTCTAATCTCCACTCTGCCATTAACTAGCTAACTTTATTACCTTGAACAAATAGCATAATCACATTCTAAGACTCAGTTTCCTCAAATGTACAAAGATGACCCTAAGACTCTAATGTGTGAAAAAGAATTTTAGTTTTTTGTGAGGGGCGGGGAAGAAAGGGAATGGAGGAAAGGCCAGACTGTTGATTTTTACCAGAAGTGAAGAAATTATCCTGTGTGAAAGGCCCATAATGTAATTTTACACATAGGTAAGCCTAGTGTCTCTTGTTTGAAGTCAACAAGAAATTTGATTTCTTTTTCTGCTAAAGTATTTTCCAGTAATTTAATTGTCATATGAGAAGTAACCTAACAGATTGTCATTTGGGAGTTTCATTGGCATCTTCCAAGTGACAATGAAAGACAGAGAGGAGAGAGAAGAGAGAGAGAGAAGAGAGAGGAAGAGAGGGAGGAGGAGGGACAGAGGATAAAAACCAGAGGGAGGGAGGGAGGTGCCCATAGCACATTAGGGATTTGCTTTTGATTACAATTATGAGTGACTATTGAGTCATGCTAAAATTCATTGATTTTTTTTTTGATATAAACTTTGAAGAAAAGGTATTTCTTATAGTTGGGATTCAAATAACAATCCACTTGTTTGTTCAGTTGTGTACAAGTCTTCATGACCCATTTGGGGTTTTCTTGGCAAAGATGCTGGAATGGTTTGCCATTTCCTTCTCCAGCTCATTTTAGAGATAAGGAAACTGAAGTGTGCCCAGGTTAGTGTCTTAGTTGGATTTGAACTCAAGTTCTTCTGACTCCAGGGTCAGCATTCTACTCACCATGCCACTTAGCTGCCCTAACCAGAGTTGTCTCACGGATATATCAAGGATTCTACCCAACAATTATTGTAACATACTATATCTTAACTTGCTGCTTCCTTCCTATAGGCAATAACCTCCTTCCACCTCTTCTTATTTTCACTTTATCCTGTCTCAATGTAATGTGGGACTACTTTTCCTTTTTGATCCTTTAATTAGACAAGAGGAAAAATACTCTCCTTACCGAATAGTTCTTTTTAGGATATACTATTGCAAAAGGAAGGCCAAAGTGGCTGAAATGAAAGCTACAATTTGCTTAAAGGATATACCTTGGGGAGACCAACAGTTGTGTTTGGAAAGGACAAGAAAGGGGACTTACACAGTGACAGGAAATCTTCCAGGTCTTCTTGAGATTTAAAGCCCTTTAATTTTCAGGAGATCTCAAACAGGGGACACGCCTAGATTCTCATGGTTATAGCTTCAAACTTGGGCTGCTCCTGATGACTAGACCAAGTTTGGCATTTATCAAGCCATCATTTTTCAGACTAATTTGTGTCCAACTCAGGTAGGTTTAGAATCAGAGTCTCATCTCTGATGCCAAACAGGAGCAAAAAAGAAGAAAACCAGGTTAATAACTATGGTTTTGTGGTGTGGCATGCCATTTTTCTAATTTGTCGGATTTTTTTTAAAAAAACAAATTCCAAAGATGAATGGATGCCCATCAATTGGAGAATGGTTGGGTAAATTATGGTATATGAATGTTATGGAATATTATTGCTCTGTAAGAAATGACCAGCAGGATTAATACCGAGAGGCTTGGAGAGACTTGCATGAGCTGATGCTGAGTGAAATGAGCAGAACCAGAAGATCACTATACACTTCAACAACAATACTGTATGAGGATGTATTCTGATGGAAGTGGAAATCTTCAACATAAAGAAGATCCAACTCACTTCTACCTGATCAATGATGGACAGAAACAACTACACCCAGAGAAGGAACACTGGGAAGTGAATGTAAATTGTTAGCACTACTGTCTATCTACCCAGGTTACTTATACCTTCGGAATCTAATACTTAATGTGCAACAAGAAAATGGTATTTACACACATATATTGTATCGAGGTTATATTGTAACATATGTAAAATGTATGGGATTGCCTGTCATCCAGGGGAGGGAGTAGAGGGAGGGAGGGGATAATTTGGAAAGATGAATACGGGGGATAATATTATAAAAAAAATTACGCATGCATATATACTGTGAAAAAAATTATAAACAAAAAAAATAAAAATGAAAAAAAAACAAATTCCAAGAACCTGTATCTTTGAGATTTCCCAATGGATCATTTAATGGGATGCACTATTGCAGACATAGTCGCTCATGAAATGATTCCCAAAGTTCAACCAGATTAGGTTAAACTGATACCTTCTTTTCACTGAAGGGGAAAAAACGCCAAAAGCCAAAGCAAAATCAACAAATGGATTTTAATCTCAAATTTAAATCACTCATTCCCACCCCCTATTCTCCTCCCCCCCCCCCAGTGTTGGGCAGACTTGTCTTGCTAGAAGTGATTTCCTTGGAGATCTTATATGCTACAGAGGATTACAAGGTAAATGCTTTGGAGCCAGAATATGTGTTTAACCACCACCTCCAATACTATATGGGTAAGTCAATTAACCTTCCTGGGTCTCAGTTTTTCCATATGAAAAATGGGGGGGTTAGATCAGATGTCCTCTGAGATTCCTTCTGATTTTGGATCTGTGATCCTGTGACTTATGAAAAAACTAACTCAAAAGAGCACATGAAACTAAGAAAATAGATTGATAAAACCACATGGAAATATCAAGAGTTATAATGGTATCTTGGAAAGTTGCCTGGTCTAGGAGTAATAATTAGTTTCTCATCTCTAGCTCAGCCACTGTAAATGGTTTCATAACCTTGGGCAAATCACTTATTTTTGTCTCTCTGGGTCTCAGTTTCCTCAGCTGTAAAATAAACATCTTGCACCCATGGTTTCTCAGGTTTCTTTCAGTTCTAATGATCAAAGATGGCATCAAAAGTATAGAATCTAAAATTTATTCTCTAAATTTAAAAACATATTACAGGATTGTAATAATGCTAGTATTAACCTTTCTGAAAGAAAAGATTTAAATCAAACAAGTGACACCTTCCTCCCCTCCCATTAAACCCATTTTCAAACACAGTTTCCACTCTGTTATTGATAGGGAAAGCAGCTAGAGTTCTCCCATGTGTAAAACCCACTTCAGTGCTGTTGGTCTGTTCTCAAATATGAACCAGTAAGATGAGCTTGTCTTGGAAGGAACTGAGGGAAGGAATTGAACTTGCCTACCTCAACCTTTTTCTTTGTTATGCCCCATAGAATTTTAGCCCTTTGGGCCACTTTGGCTTCTAACATACTGTTATGCTTCAGTAAGCACTGGAGTTTGGGATGATTCCCTCTGAAAGCATAGGTATAATGCCTAGCAGTACTAGATGCCCAATGAATTGGTTAATAGAGTAGAGCTCATGAAAATGCGTTATACCCTGCCTTCTTCATGGTATACTCTCCTCTGTGTTTTCTCTGTTGATAACTCCTTTCTTTAGCCATGCTGAAAACCAGACCTTCTAAAGAATTGGTGGTTTTGCTTTGCATAGCACCAAATACGGGGATGGCTCCATGAATATTTGTGATTTCATTGGATCCCCGTGACCAAAAATGATCCAAGCCATTTATTGCTATAAAATCTCTTCTCTAATAGCAATATTTTCCTAGTGCTTCCTGTGAATCTCTGAATGCCATCTACTATCTCAGAGGGATCAAAATTGGAGGTAGCCCAAAGGACAATGGAAAAATCAAATAGTAGACATAAGTAGGTCACTGTATGTGACCAAATAGCTTGGGATCAAGAAAAGGTGTCAAAGACATTATTTAAGAGTTGTATGAAGAGTATTATGCGAATGCCCTTGAAGTACTAGAAGAAACAGAAGACCTCCAGTACTTTGGGTGTATCCTCTGTGGAGAATTTATATAAAGATATAGCCAAGGATAGCCCAGGATGAGATGTGGAAGGTTTGTGATATATACTGGTGGGAAGACTTCCTACAAACTACAGTTTAGAATCCCTCAGACTGAAGTTCCCTTGTGATTGGCTATCTGAGATTCTTCTTTTTCCCTAAAAAGTGAGAGTGAAGACATGAAATATTTAGTTGGCCAATTAAAAATAATAATTACGGGTAGGGAATCCACATTTCATATTTCACTTGGGAATAGCCATATTATATCTGCCCACCCAAAGCTTAAAATTGGAGGAAACAAAGGGGATGGGGTGTGAGCCTGGCTTCAAGAAGCAGAGAAGTATCTGACAAAGATGTGATATTTTTAAGCCTTAGAGTGATGTTGTGAAAGGATTTCTGGATTGCATGTGTGCATGTGTGTGGTCAAAGCCTCACCCAGCATACTCCTGAAAGCAAAAATACTTGGCATGTGAAAGCTCTGCTATTCCTTTACCGATATTTCTGAAGCCCCAAGTGGATCACATCTGAGAACTATATCATACATGCATTTCTTTCCTTGGCAGTGATTTCTTCTCAGTATAGAAAGAAGAGAAAAACAGTGAATCTTCTGGCAAAGGCTATTCAATTCCATATTAAAATGATCATATAGCAGATTGCAGTAGGTTGCCAGAAAAACTATGGGGTTTTTGAAAGGACTTCTGAAATATGCATATGTAAACTATAGACAATATTTACTATAAAAATAGCTTTCTTCCTAGATGCTAGAAGGAAAAAAATAGGATTTTTCAAAAGAAAATGAACCACTCTCAGACAAATTTCCAGCAAAAAATAAAAATTATAATTATGTAATAGATTGCTTTATTGAATCTAATTTCTAACTACAAAGATAGCTTATACAACTATCCAAGTTTTACTTTAAGATGGCAGTCTACAAAACATATTTCATGCAACTTTTATGATGCTAAGTACTGGGTAAATAATTGGGAATAAACAGGTAGGGAATAATATAGTTTGCTAATAGGAGCAGTAACTGCCCAATATGTACACACAGCCATATTCTATTCTCAGCTCTTCACAGTTATGTGCAAATGTTACAAATATGGCTTTTGGGTTTGCTGTTTTTTTTTCAACAAAAGTAAGACATAATTATACAGAAGAATATGTGAAAAGGTGATTCTTTATGCAAGAAAAGTTCTTCCATTTCATGACACTGCATTTAAATAGTAACTTACAACCTCCACCTGAGGATGTAATACAGGCATGTTCCATAAGGGGGCATTGATTCCTAAGGCACAATATTAAGGTTAAACATTGTTAATTAAGCCATGCTTTTTTTTTTTTTTTTAATTTTTTTTAATTTTTTGGTTATATGAAATAATAGGTCACTGCTAATAATAATGTAGAATAAGCAGTTAATTGTACAAAATACAGTAATAAAGGCTAAGCTAACCTATTAGGTGCTCCATTAACATGAATTCATTTGAAAACATCCTATACAGCGCTGCATATTAAAACATTGTTTTTTGGTAATATCTTTCTTTCATGAAGCAGAGAGTTATAAGGCTTCTGTGGAATAATAATCTTATAATTGAACAAATATTTTACACTCTTTTTAATGGTATGTACAGTTATTTTTATCTTTTGCCATTTGGTAAAGAATATGTGTTCAGTATGCATCTTTCCTGGCTTTCTAAAGTGCTTGTTTAACTGCATGAGGCTAGAAAAAATGCATATCTATTGATGGGGTGATAGCCCCTAACAAACATAGTTGAAAAGTCAGATTTGGAGTCTGAAATACATTTCTTAAAATGGATACTGATTATTGCTAAACTTGATGCCCTTGCTGGGCTGAAGGCTGATAATCATCAACTCTATTATTTGTTATGCATAAATATATGTCCTTTAGATGTATGTACATGCAAATGCAAGAACTATCATGTAATAGATAGATATCAATGTTTTGTCCGTCAATCTATTTTGTGCTATTTAACTGACTTGTGCTATGTTTAAAGCTAGATAAAAATAAAAAATCTTAGCATGCTACAATTAACAATCCTATGGTTTACTAGCACAGGGAAAAAGAGGCTATGATAAAAGAGCTGAGATGACAAACTGGAAGGATTCTGAAATGCACTGAATAAGGCAAGAAATCATCAATTAAAGCAGAGGAAAAATTGAAGCACATTCAGGAAACTTTATAGGCTCCTCCCACCCCCACCCGTCATGGGCAGTATTCTTTTGATTTGGAAAGAGATTAAGCATTAAGAATGAAATCTTTGATAGTTTTTACTCCTACAATACTCATATGGTAGCAAATTCAAAGCCTACTAAGATGCTCTGATGCTATAATCTGGTAAAATAAGGCACTTCCAGTTTCAAATTTTAGCCGTGCCAAAAAGATGAAGTCTGGGTCCAATCTATCATTCTGTTCTTTCCCCATTTCCTCCAGTAAAAAGCGCCACCACATAAGGTTTTGTTTTTTTTTTTTTTTTTTGTCCACATACATCCTCCTCCTTTTTTCTTGAGATGACTTTGTTTTTCTCCAGAATATCTTCTGCTGATGAAGTCAAAGAGCCACTTTTTAAAATATATATATATATATATATTATATATATATATATACACACACATATAATACATGATAGAAATCTTCAGCTCCTAGCATTCAGTCAAGTTGGAAGATCCAAGTGGTACCAATAATGTTTTCAGTTCATTCAGGCAAAAGTCTCTTGCAGAAGCTGACCTGTCAGCTGTAGAGAAACCATGAGGCTTCTGAATTAGTTCCAATATTGCAAAGCAAGCTATGCATGGACGTTGGTGCTGGAGAGGTCGTTTCTTATTATTTCATTTACTGCAAGAGAAAAAAGAGGAGGAGAATTATTAAGATGAAATGATTAGAAGTCAATATAGATTGAAATGTCAAAGGAACACATCTCCCATAGTTTCAATATATGCTCAGTGTGTGAAATGCATATCACAGAGCTAATGAAAACGTTTCTTACTTTTTAAAAGCCCATTTACCCTATTTAGCCAGGACATGCAAAACATTCAACTTACTAGGGATTCAGCTTAGCAGATTAAAGTTAGAAATAGAAACTTATCCTAGAACCAGAGTCCTTAAGCTTATCTAGGTTTCCCAAACCCTTTCCCATCAATTCCTCTTTACTCTGTAGAATGTAAATTTTTTGATGAGGTTAAGGATGTTTTCAATTTTTGTTTTTCCATCCCCAGCACTTAGCAGAATGCCCAATCTATAGTAAGTGTGTAATGTTTATGAAATTGAATAGCCCATAACTTAATTATTAATTGACCCTTTTGACATTGTAATAGCACGTACAAAGTAGAGGTGCTGAGTGCTAAGCTTGATGCTTAGAAGATGAAATATTATTTCTCTAGGACAGGAATACACATGTTGATTTTCCACTGTGCAATATAGAGATTTCATAAAGCATGGTGGTGGCATGAGTGTGTGTGTTTCAAGTGAACAACTTCTTTGCTATGTCAGCCCATTAATTGTATTTATAAACAAGTATTTTCTCGCCGTCTTTACATGCCGTGTTACGTAAGCCAGGTGTGTTGTGTCCCTTTCCTTGTTCCTAAGTACTGAGGTTAAAAAGAGAAAATTGGCCATCTTGTCAGCATTTGAAAAGAGAGAAAATATCTCTTTCTTAGCATCAGGCAGTGTGATGGTCACACTGACACTAAGCGAATTTCTTTACTCCCGCCTCTTCTTTCATTCTCTTATTTCCCTGTAGATAGTCAAGCTGCACAGTTTCCCACACTCAAATGATGTCCGTTTATCAGCTTGTGATTTTTGGCAGATGGACAGGAAATGACTGAACCTGGCAAAGGCCAGCTCCAGTGAACTGCACAACATCCCCTCTTATTTCCACCCCACCTCCAGTTACCACCCCGGCCAGGCGATTTGCTCTAAGATAGGGAAAATGCCATCAGTACCACTGTCATTGCTTCTCATTTTCCTAACATTATTTGGAGGTGGGGAGTCCATGTGTACGTCATGGAACTGCCCAAATTTCCCTTTGCCCATGGGCTGGAGTGCACGGCCACACAGATAAATCTCATGTGTTTTCTGCAGAGGCCCTGGGCTGTCTAAAGTCAACTTCCTGGAGCAATTAGCTGCTGAATACTTCATCGCCACCACCCCTAATACTCCCTCCCCATCCCTTTTAACTCCTTGCCACTTGTAAAAGAATAACAATAATATGTGCACAGGAGAGTCAGAAATTATATCAAATGAGTCTGTGGTAATTAGCTGGCACCATTTTGTAATTCTGAATTCCTACTAGACCTAGACCTCCATTGATTCATTTACAAGGTGTGAAGAATCAAAGAAGCCAATCTTCTCAGCTACTTGCCTCCCTATGAGCTTACTCTGAGCAAACTGTTGTTTTTGAGAATGTATTTGAGTAGCAATCCACTTTAATAAGATTAGATCTCATTTTCATGGATTAGGGACCTGAAACAAATTAGTGAATAGCCCAAGAACTTGTGAGTCCTAATTTCCAGCCACCAAAGCTCCAATTTGAATTAATTCATTGATTTGTTCATTCTTTCTCACCATCAGAACTATCCTAGGGACATCTTGGAGACCTGATTGACAAAAACATGCAGATATAAATAAGTTAATGAAACCACAAATTCCCCAAGACTGACATGAGGATAACTTCTATGTATAATCCATTAGAAAGGGTTCAGTCAGTAATCTTCACAATGGGCCGCTTTCCATACTCTGATAAGAAGGTCAAAGAACTCTCATTGTTAGTGTTCAACTTTAATGCAACCATGTGAAAACAAAAACCAAAACAATCTTCTCTCTCCCCCTTTTGAGCAGCATATATGTTGAGTGTATTTAATTGAAAACTATCCCCTACATAGTCATTCTCTTGATTAACCACCTTTGATTATGTTCACTAAATTCCTCTTTTAATAGTATGCTACATAATTCAGGAATGTAGCAAACACTAAAAAGACAATTTGATATCATTTTTGAAATGATACTTCATTTTGCTTCCTCTGCCTTGCTGATACAAATGTGTCTTGTTTATATTTGATGAATAATTTGTATTGCCAAAGTGCACCATTTCTGAGGTTCAACTCCCAAATTCCTGGAGTGTTAGAGTATTTTCTCAATGAACAAAAGTTTTATCTGTTTGGGGTAGAGGTGGAGTGGAATATGATGTAAAAGGATTTTTGTGTACCAATACCAATGTATTTGCCACATTTGGCAAAGACCTCTTCTTTATCAGCAGAAAAGTTAGGTCTTTGATGATGGAGAACAAAGTTAGTGACAAAAGAAGAATCAGAACTACAGTTAGAAAGAACTATAGCCTTTATCTATGAAAATGGAAAGAATCCCTAGTAGATACCATTAATCCATAACATGACTTTCAATGAAAATTCTTTAACAACAAAATAAATTTTCACTTGTTTGGAATAACTTCAGGATCTAAATATTATCTGAAGATGCAGGAATAAACAAACAAACAAGGTTGAAAGGAAAAGAGCAGCATGATGGAGATGAATGACATGGGAGATAGAAGGAAAGCAGTTGGCAAATCAGGTACCAAAAGCTTAGTCTTGTTAAATAACTAAGCAATACTATACATACTGCAGGAGATGAGGAGAATAACACCTGCTTGAAAAGATGAAAGGGGAAGAACCGTCAGAAGTGGGCTTCCCCTTACTGCCCACTGATGCACCTGAACCTAGGAGGGAATACCCTTAGGTGGGTGTGAGCGGGGAAAAATCATTCAGCATGTCACTAGGTCCTCCCTGAATTAGAGACTGTGACATGCCACAGTGTGGGATCCTCTGTGACTAGTAACTAAACTCATTTTCTCACCTTCCATCTCTGTCCAGTAGTATTCCCACTGAGAATCTAGGGAATGCAAGGTGCTCCTAAAAAGAAGGATAGCATGTGGTTCCCAAAAGTCTTTTGATATGATAGAACAAGATCAAAAACCACTTCTTCCCAGAACTGTTTAGCTCCTCACCATAACAATCTGGATTCAAAATGTCAGCTTGGATATGACTAAACTGATTGAGCAAGACCACAGGGACCCACAAAACATGTTTGCCCTTAATTCTCTTTACTATTATTTCTAATTTACTTCATGAGAGGGGATACATCTGGAGCTGACAGAAGTCACTACAAACTGAGTTGCAAATTCATTTGATGTGCCTAGCCTCATAAAACCTCTGATCTTCTCCAGAATCATAAACCTTAATAAGTGCAAGTTGACTGATTGATTGATGATGGAATGATAAGCCTATTAACATCCTCAGAAGGAAAGTATGATCATGAACACCTTTCACAGAAGAAATAAAGACAGAAACAGATAACTGAGGGATGAGATCACTGCTAAACTAAGAGAAAAATCAATGATTCCCATAATCCTGAATTTTTGCTCTGGAAGACAGTATGGATTCCTTTTCTGTTAGTTAGAGGACCATTTGGAATCTATGCATATAATTGTCACTGGATGTTCTTATTTAATTTTATTGTATCTTTGAAGGAGGGGGGAAGGAGGGTCGTAGGTGGTGGGGGAAGAGGTGGTTTTCTCTTTTTTGATATGGTTGCTTTTGTAGTTGACACCTACAGTTTCCCACAATGCCTACTATCTACTGATACTTTCCATCTTATTATTCAGCCTTTCCACTGACACAAAATAAAAATATATAGTACTGAGAATTGCAGGTAACATGTGACCCTCTGTACCTGTCAGAAGCCTGAAAGAGGAACCTTTCCTTTGCTCAACATCAGATGCCACTGCAACAGGATGTGGTGAGCTGTTATACCACAATTTAATTTAATAAGGAGGATCTTTTTCCCTTATATTTAACTTTTCTCTAAAATGCCCTTGCAATGGAAACTAATTTTTTTCTTTCTTTTCTCTTTCTTGACTAAGGTCACTGTGTGTGGTGGTTTGAATTCCCATATTAAACTGGAATCTGACAGACACAGAAGCCATACACACATATATGATTTCTAAACCTATGAGGATATGTACTTTATGAGGCATTTTGGCCATTTCTTTTAATAGCTTGGAGAGGGGGGGAGAGAAGAAGAATCCTACCTTTTCTTAATTTACCTCTCTTTGCTACATATTTGTAGCAAACCTGACAGATTTTTTAAAATGTACTCTTTTTTCTTCACTATATATACATATCATTTAGTCATGCAAAAACAAAACAAAACAAACAAACAAAAAAACTCTGCTGTCCAAGTTTACTTACTCATTGATCATAAACTATCCTCTCTCTCCTTCCATAGAATTTCTATTTTAAGTCGATTACTTTTACTTCAAATTGATTGCTATTTCAAAAAGGTTCTATTATAACCCTGTGTTTTAATGAAATATCCATAATTCACTTTGTGGATTTTCACTCTACTGTCTATTTCTTCTAATACACAGAGAGAGTAAAAGGAATCAACATTCATTAGAAATATTTTGCTGACTAATGTGTCTCTTAGTGATTACCTTTTCCATAAAGCCTCTCCTATTTCTCTAAACCCTTGGTTATAGAAAATGATTTAATGGTTCCCATTTTATTTATATAACTAAAATATGGCTACATCATTTATTTATTAATATTTACAAAGTCCTTTATTGGAAGTAATAATAGCTGACATTTATATCATGATTTACAGTATGAAAAATAATTTATATGCATTACATCACTTGAGCTTTATAATAACCCTATGTATCTAGTGCAAGAATTATTGTCCTCTTCTTATAGATGTGGAAACTGAGGCTCAGATTAGTTAACTGCCCATAATTATATACTCATAGGCTAGGGGCTACAGGTAAGGGGCTAGGGGCAAGATTCAAACCCAGATTTTTCTGACTCCAAGGCTATTGCTCCATGATATACTTTCTTCACCTTTTTCAAAATGATTTAATTTCCCTCTCTTTACAGTAGTTCAGTGAAATTAACATTGTAAGTATTATTCTTCTCAGCATGTAGATGATGAAACTGAATTCAGGGATATTAAGTGGTTCCCTAGAATTACACAATTAGTAAATGAAATCAGGTCTAGTACCCAAGTTGCCTGCCTCCTGCTCAAATGTTCTGTCTACTACATCATACTACCCCAATCTTTAAAGCATTGGTTTTTAATCTGGGATCCATGCACCTGTTTAAAAGAAAAATTGAGAACCATATTCTGATATAATTTCTTTCCTTTGTAATATGTCTTATTTTATACATTTAAAAACCTGATTCTGAGAAGAGGTCCACCAGGCTGCCAAAGGGTCCAAGACAAAAGAAAGGTTAGGAACCTCTAGTTTAAAGGGAGTCCATTGGCAAGTACAATCATTATACTAGATTAAGGATATTAATTTTTTTCCAGGACTAATAAAAAAAAAGTTGTAATGCTTAGCCAGAACTGGTCTCTTTAACAGTTAAAAAAAATGACACATCAATAGATGGTATTATGAAGGAGATATGCGAATAATACTGATTACTCCTACATATGGCATTTAGTGCTTCCTCTTGCCCTATTTTCCTAATCATATCCATCACCTCCTCATATTTAGCCTCCAGAAGTTTCTTTTTGTCCCTGGTCTTTGCTATTTTTACCTATTGGTCATTAATGATAGCACTGAGAGTTTAGTTTCTCTGGAGTAAAAATAAAAAGGGTTGTAGAATTATTTGTTGTTACATTATTTTCCTATTGCAAAGACTACTTCTTTCTTTCACATATATATTTACACACACACACACACACACACACACACACACACACACACACACACACACATGGTATCCTTCTGCTCTAGCCAGCACATCCACATTCACATGTTTGCTGCATGTTTAGAAGATTTCTTTATAAGGTTTAAATAAGAGACAGAGAGAGAGAGAGAGAGAGAGAGAGAGAGAGAGAGAGAGAGAGAGAGAGAGAGAGAGAGAGAGAGAGAGAGAGCGCCCAGAACCAGAGATAGAAAAAGAGACAAAGAGAAAATAGTGAGAAGAAAAGAAAAAAGAAGACAAACAACCAACAACCAAAGAAACCACACAAACCCACGTACTGATCATTTATTTTCCATTTTACACACACACACACACACACACACACACACACACACAGAGGACAAGAAATGTCAGCATTTCTTTTGCTTTAAAAATAGTGAAATGAGTTGTGAGCTCGTCAAAGATATCACTACAGATAAAGATGCCAGAGAACTGCTGACAAGGTAGGTCAGCTATTCCCACACAAAGCCAGCTTCTTTTTTTTTTCAGCTAGAGAATCATAGATCAAGAGCTGGTAGGAGCCTCAGAGATTAACAAAGTCTAAAGTCCCCATCTTATACTTGAGCAAATGGAGACCCACAGAGGTTAAATAATTTGTCTGATGGTGACACAGGTAGGAAACATTAGAGACACCTGTTTCAAATCCTAATTCTCTGGCTCTATTAGAATTCAGTACTTCCCAATTTGGTCACTTCATTCATTGTAATCATTTAATAATTTATTTGTAATTATTTTGTATGAAATTTTGGGGTGGGGCAGGGAAGGGACAGTGATATTTCTAAGGAAATGCTTCTGATCCAGAGGTGGGCAGACACCACGCTACAATAGAAAGAATACTGGTTCTACAGTGTAATGACCAGGATTCAAATCCTATTTAATATGTGTGAGGCTTTGGGCAAGTCACTAAACCTCCTTCAATCTTGTTTCCTTTACTATAAAATGAGAAAGATTAGAAAGACAACACTAATTCTGTGGCGACATCTCAGCTCCAGCACAATGATTCTTGACAAGGACTTCCCATACTTTCTTCTAATGCATTCGATTTTCATTTAAAAGTGAAGTTGCAAAGCAAGCTCTTTGGTGCTATTCACACACTAAATAATACATGAAATGTCACCATAGAAGGATTTCTGGACCCCGCTTATTATTATTTTTTATTATATATAGATTATCTTTCCAGTTTCATAAAAACCTTTATCACCAATGGTTCTACTTCCTACTTTAAATTAATAGGATGATAGTGAATGCTTTTATGTTAAAGGAGAAATACTAAGAGTTATTACCTTCAATTTAAATAGGAAAAAACTACCACAGAAAAAAATGCCCGACTTAGATTAAGTTATATATCACATACAATAAGAAACAGGATGTTAATTACTATAACAAATTTTAAAGGTGTAAGAAACAGTCACTACTAAGAATGGAAGAAACCATGGCATTATATGCATGCTTTTATAAAATATGTTTTCTGAATTACAGCAGTGGCCAGACTTAATACTTATGGAAAAGACAGCAACCTCAATAGTGGTACCATGATTTTCTCTTCTACCTTCCCACTCCAAGTGCTCCCCTACCACTTCACCTTAAATCTTCCCCAAATGGAGGCTTAAAAGAAGCAAGTTCTGAGAAAAGAGAATAAAGCTAAGTGATTCTGAAGATCCTGAAATCTCACTTTGGGAAACCTACTCTGTCTAGATCCAGAGTTCCAAAGGCAAAAGGCAGGGAGTTGGCATTAATTGATAGATTCAGAGTATGCCTACCTTTTCTAAATTGCACTAAAATTTTACAAAAAAAAAAAAAAAAAAAAGGTAAACCCCGAGTGCTTTGACATGCACAATTTCCCTGCTTAATCATAGTCCAACTTAATAGTGCATGTACTCGTGCAGATCTGCAACTTTCAGTGGTGAATGTATATTAAGAAGATGCTTACAGGAATAGTTTCAGCATAAAGTGTTGACTGATGAGGGAAATGGGGTTTGAGATCTTTCCACCTTTAAATAT